>NC_134740.1:13139652-13427152 GCF_049634645.1 Pelodiscus sinensis | reverse complement strand
ACTTTAAAAACAACAGGTGGCCCTGTGACACCTTTGAGGTGAATCAAATGATATAGAATCGTGAGCTTTTGTGGGCAAAACCCACTTCCTCAGATGAATGGGAGTGGAAGTAAAAGAAACCAGGAGATCTATATAACAGCAGAAGTCCCTGTCAATTGTAGGATCTGTGTTAATTAGGCTAATTAAGTGGGCTGGAGGTGTGCTCATTATGCAGTACAGCTGTCCCATGCCCACCCCCACCCTTGTCTGTGGGTCACATTGTCCTGGACCACACGGTTTTTTCGAGAAAGGGTTTTTCTGTGGGTGTTTGTGGGAGATGGTTTGTCAGTAAACTTGCTCCTCTTACTTACACTTTCAGAAAGATACGTTACTTGCTCTGTCACCAATATAAATTTTTAAAAACCAGCAAATGATGTCACAGAGGAATCACAAATTGCCAGCCAACTTGGAATACTGTGAACTTCTATCAAAAGGCTGCAAGGCAACATGGGGAAAGAAAGCAGAGTCCTGTAAAGCTACCGAAAGAGGATTTACATGTGGTATTTATTAGACGCAGGGAGCGATATAAGCAGTGAATGATTTTGTGGCACCTTAGGGCATATCTACACTAGGAAACTATTTCAAAATAACACAAATCGATTTAATAATGCCCGAATTAACATCAAAACAGTGTGTCCTCACTAGAGGAAAGCCTTGAAATCAGTCCGAGGCCGGCTCTGTTATTGTGAACCCGCCACCTCGACTTAGAGCCCTGGAGAGTAATTACTTCGAAGTAAGAATAAGAGCCTCCGGAAAAGGGCACTTTTTCCGGAGGATCGGGGCCAGTCTAGACGCTCTTTTCCGGCTTTTTTAAAAGCCGGAAAAAAGCGGCGGACATTTTTATTTAAATGCCGCGGGGGATATTTAAATCCCCCGCGGATTTCCCTACGACGACTAGTGAAATTTACATGCCCCTTCCGGAAAAGGGGCCAGTGTAGACGTAGCCATGGAGTACACAGACAGGTTAGTAGTGACATAGACAGACAGTTCTCATTCTAAGAACATGCAAATGCATTTTATGATATAGGTCTAGAGATATGTCCCATATGCTAAGACAGTTGGTGTAATATTACACATGGATATACCCCCTCGTCATTATATGACTTTTGAACAGGGCTGCAGAGGGAATATAAAATCTGTCCCGCTCATCTCTGTCCCAGGAGTTACCATGTAGAACTCTGTGCCCTGCAAAAAGAAGGATGTGAGACAGGATTATCAAATATGTCCCTCCCGGACAATGCATCTATAAGATGCACCATGATCTCAGCACCTGTGTAATGCCGTGGAAAGGACGAGTCAAATCTAAGACTCATTGTATGTCCTGGTCGGGTCAGGAATTGAGGGATTAGTCAGAATCTGACGTACTAAGCCGTTCCGAGGTGCCGAGGAATGGTATTGAAAATCAGACCAGAGGGAGTACTAAGGAAATGCATTCAATAGACAGTAAAAAAAAGGAACACCCCAACCCAGCACAACCAAAGTCAAATATGCTGCACTTGAGCTGCAGGAGCAGGAAAAGGAGATGCTGAAACAGACTGTTCTGGGGAGCTGGTTGGATTTTTCCCGGTGTTGACAATTTTGGGGAAGATGGCTGAATTTGCACATACCGGGGTGAACATTTAAAAAATATTTTTTGATTTGAGCTTTTTATTTGTGATATTTCAAATGTTGAAGCTATACATTCTGAACCCCACTAGGACTAAATCATCTTAATTGATTTTTCAAAGAACTCGAAAATCTGGCCAAAAGGTTCTATCACATTTTTACAACAATGTGGCTATGTCTACACTGACAGGTTCTTGTGCAAAAACTTGCAGAGTGTCTACACTGTACGGGCATTCTTGCGCAAGTAAATTTACAGTGCAGCGTCGGAAAACAGGCCTTCTTACAGAAGAGTTATTCCTTTCCCCATGAGGACAAAGCCCTCTTGAGCAAGAGCTCTTGCGCAAGAGGGCAGTGTAGACAGGCAACATGAATTTCTTGTGCAAGAAAGCCCTATGGCCAGCAGAGCTTTCTTGCGCAAAAGAGTTTCCACACTGCCATGGATGCTCTTGAGCAAAAGCACAGCTCTTACACAAAAACACGTGGCCGTGTGGATGTGCTTTTGTGGAAGACCTTTTGCGCAAGAACTCTTCCGCAAAACAGTTCTTACGCAAGAAGTCGCCAGTGTAGACGTAGCCAGAAGTTATTTAGAATTTGCGTAAGAAAAGTTTCTCTTCCAATTTTCTTGACAGGATGACAACAGGTTAACATTTTTCAAAAGGCAAAGATTCAAGTATAAAAGTGAGGGCCAATGGGAGTAATTCATCAAAATGTTTAGGAATTTCCCTCAGGTCCCTTGTTTTAACAAGCTCTGTGTTTCGACCTCTGATTTCTCTGGTTGTGAGCAAAGATACCTTTCTCTACTGTTTTTCTGAAGGCTCCCTTCACCTCTTTGTTCCTCAGCGTGTATATTAAGGGATTTGACAATGGTATGAGAATTGAGTTCATTAGAGAAACCATGAGATCCCTCTCTGGGGTTGAGCTAGATTTGGGCAGCAAGTAGGTGAAAAGGGCCGTTCCATAGAACAAAGTCACCACCATGAGGTGGGAGGAGCAGGTGGAAAAGGCTTTACGCCTGCCCTCCGCGGACGGCAGCTTGAGGATGGTGGAGATAATGAGGATGTAGGACAGGATTATCAAGAAAAAAGGGCCCATGATGAAGACAACAGACACCGTGAAGACCATGATCTCGTGTTTCGATGTGTCGGCACAGGCCATCTTCAACACGGGTGGGATGTCGCAGAAGAAGTGGTGGATGCGGTGGGAGCCACAGAAGGGCAGGCTGAAGATCCACGTGGTCTGAGCTACTTCCACCGAGATCCCAATGAACCACGAAGACCCCGCGAGCTTGGCACACACCCGGCCGCTCATGATGGTCGTGTAGTGCAAGGGGTGGCAGATGGCCACGTAGCGGTCGTAGGCCATGGCTGCCAGGAGGCAGCATTCTGTGAGGCCAATGATGGTGATGACATACATCTGAGCAGCACAGCCCGCAAGGGAGATGGTCTTTTCCTCCACCAGGAGGTGAACCAGCAGCTGAGGGAAGACACTGGTGATGTAGCCAATTTCCAGGAAGGACAGGTTGACGAGGAAGAAATACATGGGGGTGTGGAGGGTGGGGTTGAGCTTTACCAGGAGGATAACAAGCAGGTTCCCCATCAGGGCGACCAGGAAGATGACCAGAAGCACCAGAAACAGAAGGATCTGCAGCTCATTAAGGTAGGAGAACCCCACCAAGATGAACCCATCAGAGATGGTCTGATTCTCTCCTGGGTCGCTGTCAGAATAGGCCATCTGCAAGGGTGAGAAAGACAGAGACTGAATCTGAGACACACCAGGCATGTGGGTTTAATGAAATACTTCACCCTGGTTTCCTTGCAGTTGGGAATTTCCAAACGAAATGCTGCTAGAAATCGGTCCAGGAACACAGTAACTGGGGCCCCTCATCACGAGCCATCAGCTAGTGCCGCTGTTTGGAGGTCAATAAAGTGATGCCAATGGAGATCAGCTGGAGAAGTTCCATGCCAGTGGAACGACCGATCATTTACAACAGACGGGGATGGGGCGCACTGATTCTATGGGAGCTACTGACGTTTATCCGAGCAATGGAGGCATTTGAGGTCCCGGTATCAGGGTTCGATTCTTTTTTTCTTCACGTGAAAATTCAAAACTGGGTCCTTCCTTCCTTTCTTTCTCTATCCCTTTCTTCCTTCCTTCCTTCCTTCCTTCCTTCCTCTATCCCTCTCTTCCTTCCTTCCTTCCTTCCTTCCTTCCTTCCTCTATCCCTCTCTTCCTTCCTTCCTTCCTTCCTTCCTTCCTTCCTTCCTTCCTTCCTTCCTTCCTTCCTTCCTCTATCCCTCTCTTCCTTCCTTCCTTCCTTCCTTCCTTCCTTCCTTCCTTCCTTCATCCCTCTCTTCCTTTCTTCCATCTTTCCTCCATCCCTCTCTTCCTTCCTTCCTTCCTCCCTACATCCCATTCTTCCTTCCTTCCTTCCTTCCTCTATCCCTCTCTTCCTTCCTTTCTTCCTTCTTTTCTTCCTTCATCCCTCTCTTCCTTTCTTCCATCTTTCCTCCATCCCTCTCTTCCTTCCTTCCTTCCTCCCTCCATCCCATTCTTCCTTCCTTCCTTCCTTCCTTCCTTCCTTCCTTCCTTCCTTCCTTCCTTCCTTCCTATCAGTTCTCAGGAAGTCCAAGTTTGCTTTTCTGAAGTCCAGGGTGTGTACTTTGCTGTGCTCCTTCCTTCCTTTTGTCAGGATCCTGAAATCAACCATCTCATGATGACTGCTGCCCGGTTTGCCACCCACATCTACTTCCCCTACTAGTTCCTCCCTGTCTATGAGCAGCAGGACAAGCTGCACACGGCACCTGGTCGGCTCTTTCAGCACTTCCAACAGGAAGTTGTCCCCAGCATTCTCCAAAAATGTCCTGATTCAGTAGGGTCAATATGGAGTGGAATGGACAATAGAAAACTGCCATCAATGTCAACGTCAACGTCTCTCATGGAAAACATCAATGATGGTGGAACCATCTTCAGAAGGCATTTTGATTCAATTTTTTATTGGTCGACATTTGTACGGGCTTCTAAATTAATGGAGAAATTGGCTCACCATGAGGATCAAGGGCCGCAGAAAGTCTCGTGGCTGGCAGCTGAGAGATATTTTCCGTTCTCTTCAAGGTGTCTGGACACACCAGTGACACACAGGAGAACACGCGAGCAATGGAAGAAGCGCACGTTCTGTGGAGAGAGAGTTGAGGGAAATTCAGCTAAACAGACGAACAGTAAACTCTTGGGCACCAGATGCACAGAATTTGCCAGGGTCAGATCCTCGGAGCAGAGTCTCTTATTAGAAGAGATCGGACTGAGCCCACCCACCCAACCAACTCTGTTCAGATCCGCTTACAACAGCGACCTCAAGAACCAACATTTCTGCTCGCACACCGCGGATGAGGAGGCGGGTCGGGAACAGGGGGAGTGAAGACGAGAGAAGGGAGAAGCAATAAACAGGATCGCCAGCGCACCACCATCAAAATCGCTCAGCACAGTCATGGCTTGGTGAGGAGCGAGTCTGGGGCTCACCTGTCTCCCTGGGGGGCCCAAAGGAAATCTGGGAGCAGAGCCTCACCTGGTGCAAATGAGCATCACACCCCTCGACCTCACCCACAACTGAGAAATTAGTTTTTTTATTCTGATTCTGATTCTGGCCTGCGTATTTATACCTGCCTCTGGAAATTTCCACTACATGCATCTGACGAAGTGGGTCTTTGCCCATGAAAGCCTATGCTCCAACACTTCAGTTAGTCTCTAAGGGTGTGTCTAAACTACAGGGTTTTGTCGACAAAAGTGGACTTTTGTTGACAAAACTATACCTGCGTCCACACTGCCTTTGCATTATGTTGACATAACGTCGACAAAACTCAGCAGTTTTGTCGACGTATATAAACCTCATTCTACAAGGAATAACGCCTTTTATCGACAGAGTTCTGTCGATAGAAGGCATTATTGCATCTACACTGTCCTTTGCGTCCAAACCTGTTCTGTCGACAAAGGGGCTTGCTTTGTCGACAGAACTGGATGTAGTCTAGACGCTCTATGTCTACATAAGTTTTGTTGACAGCTTCTGTTGACAAAACTTATGTTGATGTAAGCCTGTAGTCTAGACATACCCTAAGGGTATGTCTACACTACCCTCCTAATTCGAAATAGGAGGGTAATGTAGGCATACCGCAATTGCAAATGAAGCCCGGGATTTGAATTTCCCGGGCTTCATTTGCATAAGCGGGGCTCCGCCATTTTTAAATCCCCACTGGTTCGAACCCCGTGCCGCGCGGCTACACGGGGCACGAACTAGGTAGTTCGAACTAGGCTTCCTAGTTCGAACTACCGTTACTCCTCATTCCACGAGGAGTAACGGTAGTTCGAACTAGGAAGCCTAGTTCGAACTACCTAGTTCATGCCCCGTGTAGCCGCGCGGCACGGGGTTCGAACGAGTGGGGATTTAAAAATGGCGGAGCCCCGCTTATGCAAATGAAGCCCGGGAAATTCAAATCCCGGGCTTCATTTGCAATTGCGGTATGCCTACATTACCCTCCTATTTTGAATTAGGAGGGTAGTTTAGACATACCCTAAGGTGCCACAGGACTCCTCGCCGCTTTTGCAGTTTCAGACTAACACAGCTACCCCTCTGATACTTGAGAAATTAGTGGAATTCAGAACAATCGGGAAGAGGGTCAGAGAATGAGAGAAAGAGAGGGGGGGTGTGGGGATAGATAGATAGATAGATAGACAGACAGATAGATAGATAGATAGATAGAGTGAGTGCGGGGATAGCTAGCTCAATAGCTAGATGTGGCTACAAACATAACTCACACACTCAAACACAGGCTGAGATTCTCTGCCCACGTATAGAGAATGGAAATGAATGAATCACTGTTGTGATTTTCCTCCCTTTGCAAACGGGGCCAAACCCACCGAGATTGAAGTGGGCGAATGGCCGGGCGCTTGAGTCGTTGATTCGCAGCCTTGCATGTTTGAGAGGAGACGCTCCCGCCACTACCTGCCGGCGCTGGGTGTGCAGAAGGAATCCAGGGTTTTATTTCCTTCCCTGGCTTGTAGGAACCAGTCCCTGGAGGAAACGTCTCTCATATTCCTTGGCAGTAGAGCAGCCCTGCCTGGCACTGCAGCCAAACACCGGTCCCTCGCTCTGGCACGTCACGGGAATTGCGCCGTCATCAGACTCATCCAGCTGGTTTTCGATAGGACAGCTCTAATGGGATTTACTGACTGTGTTAAACAGCGTGACACTGTGGTCAGGAGAAAGGAGGGATGGTCCGTCCCAGACAACACAACACACCGAGTCGGGGCAACAACCGGATTTATTTTAAAACCATCTCCGTAAACTGTTTTCCACGCCTTCCGAGAATTCGAGGGGTTCACATCCGCAGGGATAGTCCCTTGAACGCGCCGGCTGTAACTCTTTATAAACTCAGGTCACCCGTCAATGTAGTGCAAGGTGTTATGGGCTGTAAAATATCCCCCCCGCCTAGATTTGAACACTCTGTTAAGTTGCTCCACAACCTGCTGTGATTTTATTGTAACAAAACGGCGGACGCCATGCCGCTTCCACAATCCTCTTAAAGATTTCTTTAAAAATTCTCTTCCCCGATCAGTTTGCCATTTTTGTGGCACGCAGCCTGCGTTGAAAATAGCCTTTCAGGCTTTGCCTCCCTTCCCGGCCTGCCTTGTCCTTTAGGCCTAAGGCCCAGGCGTACTTCGATAGAATGTCGATGACTATTCAAACGTACACAAACCCCCTCTACATTACATCTTATTTAGAAAATTTCTATTTTCTCATTTCTATTTTCTAAATTTTGTTTTCCAAACAGAAAGCTCAAATACTAGACTGTCCAGTTCAAAACCGGACACCTGGCAACCTTACTCTTTCTCTGTGTCTGGAGAACCAGCGCATCGGCACCAACTCTTCCGGCCATTGTGCGCCCACCTCTGAGACAACGGTCTTGGGGTTTTTTTTAACCGTATTTGAGCAGGTTGGTGTAAAGCGTTAGCATCCTGCTCTGATGTTACCTGTCTTCTAGTCACAGTTTTACTGTGATTTTTGGCTGCTTGAACGAGGGGGTTCACCCCCCAAACCTCCCAACTTCCCCGGGGCTGTAATATATTTTCTTTAACAGAGCTGTCGGCGTAGACATGACGGTCACATGTGTTAGTCAAAGACGTTATGAGGACGGAGGGGACACAGTCGCACGAACGAATTTAATAAAGTTTTATTAATCACCTGGTTTAACACCCCACTGCTATATACATCGGCCAAGCTGGACAGTCCCTACGTAAAGGAATCAATGGACACAAATCAGATATTAGGAACGGCAACATACAAAAACCTTCAATCTCCCTGGACACACAATTGCAGATCTCAAGGTAGCCATCCTGCAGCAAAAAAACTTCAGGACCAGACTTCAAAGAGAAACAGCTGAGCTACAGTTCATCTGCAAGTTTGACACAATCAACTCTGGATTAAACCAAGACTGTGAATGGCTCGCTAATGACAAAAGCAGCTTCTGCTCTCTTGGAATTCACACCTCCAGATCAGCTGCTAGAAGTGGGCCTCATCCCCCTTGATTGGATCCACCTCCTCATCTCCAGCCTGATCCTGGCCTGCATATTTATACCTGCCTCTGGAAATTTCCACTACATCAGGGGAGTCCAAACTTTTTTCAAAGAGGGCCAGATTTGATGAAGTGAACATGCGTGAGGGCCGACCATGTTGCCTGACATTCTTTGAACCATTAAAATTAAATGCAAATTAACTATTTTATGCGACGTTTATTGCACACGGCATACTTTTCATTGCGTCACATGGATGACAAATCTAAACAGGTGTTAAATCACTCGGCCTTTCATATCTGAAGGCCAGATGAAAAAAAAATCCAAGAAGCTGAAATATATGTCAGGAACATTGTAAAGTACATTACATATTATTGGTAATAAAGGTTGTCTGTCAACTTTTAAGTTCAAAAAATATGAACAGGAACATAACACCAAGTCTACATGTTGTATCCAAATATATTTATAACTGATTTAGACCAACTGACATTAACTGAGATTTTACAATGTATTCATCTCAATACATATGGATTCGTTGGGGGCCATAAAAGATAGATATTGCCAGATTACCTGTGGGGCCGTATTAAACCGGAACACGGGCCGCAATTGGCCCGTGGGGCGAACTTTGGACATGCCTGCACTACATGCATCTGACGAAGTGGGTCTTTGCCCATGAAAATTTATGCTCCTACAGTTCTGTTAGTCTATAAGGTGCCACAGGACTCCTCGCTGCTGGTTTGACACACGCTTTTACGGCCATCTGGAACATGGGCAGCGTGACACGCCCCCGTCATCACCAATAGGCAACCCGAGCTGATTCATTCTTCCACTTTGTCCTTTAGGCCTCGAGATCCACGCGTTGACACGAGCAAAACCAGCTGACGCGAGATAGATTCACGCCCGCAGGACAACCCAGGTGCAGCTTCTCAAAGGCCTCTAAAACGACATCGTCAAGCTGTTGAGAGAGTGTCAAAAAGAGAGTACGCGCCTGCTGCTGGGTGTTAGATTCACACAACCCCGGGTAAGTTCCTAACCCCCATTATAAGGGCTCGACAATCTTTGGCAAGTAGCGAGTAGATTACAACCCAGAAGAGCCGGATCCGGAGATCTGCACATGCGCAGAACGCCGGACAGCGCGGCTGGCGAGCGGGGCTCGCCGTGGTGCCCTCACCTCGATCTTTCATTTACTTGTTTGACTCCTCTTCCATTCACCTTGTTCTCTGGTGACTCCTGCAAGCTGCAGTTGCCTTCTTCCACAGGGATGGACAATGAGAGACCAATCAGCTTGTCAGGCTACCTCGTAAGTCGTTAGGTTTGGGGTTTGGATTCTGTTGTATCCACCAGTGGCTGGGCCAAAGGGCTCCCTTTGGCTTCTGCCTCCTCCTCAGAACGGCACAGATGTAGCGCTTTCTCCGCATGCGGTCCAAGGCCCTCGGCACTAAAATAAAGTCCAACATTCTGGCGGGAATGGTGAAGGAGTCCATGTTTCCTCTCAGCGTTTCCACGATTTCTGAACACGTGGTTTTGGAACAAGATGGCCTCTTTTGTGTGGAGCTGGAACTTCTGGGGAGAGTGCTATGCGCTGATTGATAGAGGGTGGCGGGGGAAGTTCTTAGCGGGGTCACATGACCCATTTTGGGGTGGGTCAACCTGCACCCGCAACTGCCCCCAATTGGTCAAATCAACTTTTGGGGTAATCCTATGGGGACAAAAACCTTCCTCATTGATAGAGAGTGGTGGGAGAAGTTCTTAGAGGGGGCATATGACCCACTTTGGGGTGGGTCAACCTGCCCCTGGAACTGCCCCGATTGGTCAAATCAACTCTTGGGGCAATCCTATGGGGACAAAAATCTTCCTGGTTGATAGATGGTGGTGGGGGAAGTTCTTAGAAGGGTCACATGACCCACTTTGGGGTGGGTCAACCTGCCCCTGGAACTGCCCCTGATTGGTCAAATCAACTCTTGGAGCAATCCTATGGGGACAAAAATCTTCCTGGTTGATAGATGGTGGTGGGGGAAGTTCTTAGAAGGGTCACATGACCCACTTTGGGGTGGGTCAACCTGCCCCTGGAACTGCCCCTGATTGGTCAAATCAACTCTTGGGGCAATCCTATGGGGACAAAAATCTTCCTGGTTGATAGATGGTGGTGGGGGAAGTTCTTAGAAGGGTCACATGACCCACTTTGGGGTGGGTCAACCTGCCCCTGGAACTGCCCCCGATTGATCAAGTCAACTCTTGGGGCAAGCCTATGGAGACAAAAACCTTCCTCATTGATAGAGAGTGGTGGAGGAAGTTCTTAGAGGGGTCACATGAACCACTTCTGGGCAGGTCAACCGGTCCCAGAACTACCCCTCTCAATCGGTCAAATAGGCTCTCAGGTTGGTCTACAGGAGCAAAACCCTTCCTGATTGGTAGAGGGCAACGGGGGAAGTTCTTAGAGGGGTCACATGACCCACTTCTCGGTGGGTCAGCCTGCCCACACAACTGCCCCCCTGATTGGTCAAATCTGATCTCGAGGCAGTCCTGTGGAGGCAAAACCTTTCCTGATTTGTAGAGAGTGGCGGGAAGGGTTATTCGAGGAGCCTCATGACACCCTTTCCCTCCGGTCATGTATCCTGCTTGACCCCAGATACGCTGCCCCCAAGGGTGGGCCTTCCTGTGACGGGCTGGGGCCTAAGGGATCAGAGGGTGGTGCCCCGGACTCTGGGGTTCACCCCTCAGGGAATCCCCAACCCTCCTACCCCCGCCCTCCCTCCGACCCACGGCCAGGACCAGCTAGGCCCTGCCTCGGGGTCAATTGGGTCTGACAGGGCCACTCCGCATTGGCAAGGGGAGGGGACCTGCTGTCCCCCCCCCCCCCCCACAGCCCTAGTGCCCTCAGGCCTCACCTCCAGCCCTGCAGCCTGGGAGGGAGGCCTGGGCAGAGCCCCCCCACCCAGCCCTGCCGGCCTCTCCCCAGCCCTGCCCCATCTCAGGAAGCCTCCAGCCTCCTGTCCCCTGCCAGAGTGTGTCCGTCTGCGCCCCTCCCCGAGCCCTTATCCCTGCAGCCCAGCTGGGCCCGAACTGGCTGTCCCGGCCCCACTGGGGGGCTCCGCTCTCCGCCCCCTCCCCTGGCTGCGTGTGACCCTCACAGGGCCAGAGTGGGGCAGACGCCCTGTCCCAGGGACCAAGTCACTGCTCCAGTTACAAGTCCGGGTTCACACGGCGTGAGGGGCGGCAGGAGCCCAGGGCCGGGATGGCAGGAGGTGGCGATGTGGGATTCAGGGGCACTGGCAGAGCTGTGCGGTGGGGGCAGACCGGGCACTGTGGGGAGGGGCTGTGGGGCAGGGCCGAGGGGCGAACTGGGGGCCGGGGGCAGCCCAGCAAAGCCGGTCACGACCCAGGTACGTTGGCTGATCCCTGCCTCTCTCCCTGCAGCCGGGCTGCCTGGCGGACCCGGGGGACTCTCCGGTCTGTTTACAATTTGTTTTCCCACAATCCACCCCCCTCGCTAGGCCGGGCCGGGGGGGAGCGAAGGAATCGCCTCCCAAAGGGCCTCGCAGGCCTGACCCCGTCACTGCCCACAGCCGGGGCGACTGGCCACCGAAACCAACCGGCCCCTTCCCCGGCCTAACTCCGCTCAGCGCCTCTGACTCTCCTCCCTGATCAGCCCCCTGGGCCTGCCCCCCGCATCGCCCAGCAACGCGCCCGGCTAACGACCCCCCATGGGACCCACTTAAACACCCGGCAACTTTGCTTCTTAATTGCGGGCGAGGTTTGTCGGCTCCCCGGCCGGGCGCGGCTCCCAGCCGAGCGCGACTCTCCTCAGAGCGCTGATTAAGGCCGGCGGCGTTCTAACGACTTGTGCATCCTCCCGTCAATCCCTACAGAGTCCCGCTCGTTAGCCGGGCTACTTGGAGAGATTTCGTTTGCGTAAGTGTGTTGCTCAGAGGGATGGTTTTAACAAGCAGCTCACGAAGCAAGGAGTTCCTATTTGTTATCGGTGTCCTTCACGAGAGACAGTGAAATTAATGTTTCCATTACACGGAGCAGGGTGCCGTCATGTGGGACAGCCGCCCTGCCAGATCTGGGGTCAGATCTATAGACACGTCAGCGCCCGTCAAGTCAAGCACTCACCCACCACGGACAGACAGGCCCTTGCTCCCTCCTGCCGGGCCTGTGAGACTGGCAGCCGGAGTCAGAGGCAACAGCCCACGGGCTGTGTGGTTAAAATGGACGTGAATGTCCCTGGCTGTGAAAACACCCACCGTGCCCTGCCGGAGAGCAGAACGGCCACACCGGCTCGGACGAACGGTCCGTCTAGGCCAGGGTCCTGTCGGCTGCTGGTGGCCAGGGCCAGAGGGATTGCACAAGCCAGGCCAAGCACTGGATGACCCATCGCCTACCATCCAGTCCCTGTTTCTCGCAGCCAGACATCCGGAATAGGGGGGTTGCATGCCTGGCCAACTTGGCTAATAGGATCCTAGAACCACAGAGCTGGAAGAGACCTCAGAGGGTCATCAGGTTATGGTCCAAGGCAGGACCAACCCAACTCAATCAACCCGGGCAGGGCTTCAGCAAGCCGAGACTTAAACCCCTCTAGGGATGGAGACCCCACTACTTCCCTAGGGAACCCAGCCCAGCGCTTCCCCACCCTCCTAGGGAAATAGTTTTTCCTAATATACAACCTAGCAGATCCAGAGAAGTGATTATTCCCCTTTATTTGGCTCTGGGGAGGTCACATCTGGAGTATTGTGTCCAGTTCTGGGCCCCCCACTACAGAAAGGACGTGGACGCATTGGAGAGGGTCCAGCAGAGGGCGACCAAAATGATGAGGGGGCTGGAGCATATGACCTATGAGGAGAGGCTGAGGGATTTGGGTTTGTTCAGTCTGCAGAAGAGCAGAGTGAGGGGGGATTTGAGAGCAGCCTGCAACTTCCTGAAGGGGGGTTCCAGGGAGGTTGGGGAGAGGCTGTTCTCAGTGGGGACAGATGCAGAACGAGGAGCAATGGGCTCAAGTTGTGGTGGGAGAGGTCCAGGTTGGATATTAGGAAAAACTCTTTCCTTAGGAGGGTGGGGAAGCGCTGGGCTGGGTTCCCTAGGGAAGTAGTGGAGTCTCCATCCCTAGAGGTGTTTAAGTCTCAGCTTGACCAAACCCTGGCTGGGTTGATTTAGTTGGGATTGGTCCTGCCTTGGGCAGGGGGCTGGGCTTGATGACCCCTGAGATCTCTTCCAGCTCTGTGATTCTCTGAGTCGATGACTGTGTGGTTTCTACTAGCCTGTAGTAACCCTGTGTGTGCGTGCCTCAGTTTCCCTGGGCAATGCACCAATAGCAAGATGGTGATGGGAACGTTGGTGCATGTACACAGAGTTACAGGCCCTTCATAACCTGAGTTTTGGGGGGGAGGGGAGGAGACCGGGTGACACTTTTTCCCTGGGAAGCAGAACAAAGGTGTGTGTGTGTGGGGGGGGGGAGGGGGTGGCTGCTGAGTGTGAGTGTCTCTCTGCTGGCTTGGGGGGCAGGGTCCTTGGCTCCGAGCCCCCTCTCTCCAGGATGGATTGTACTGCCTGCTTCTGTGAGGGAATGAGGGAACTATGGAAATTAGGTATTTAGGAATTTTTAAAAAAATCCCACAAAGTGTTTTTCAGCATCCTTAGGCACTTAAACGGCCTTTAGACGTGTGGCTCTCTACTGCCAGCGTCTCCGTGTATTTTCCAGACTTCAGAATATAGAAAATACCTACGACTAGATAAAGGTGAATTTTTTTATTGACATTATACGAATTGTAATGAGCTGGGAGCGGATCAAAATTCCAGGCCTCATTTTTCAGAACCAAGCGCCTGAAGTTGGGTTTCTAAACTCTGATTTTGCCCCTTAAGTCGGGCTGATTTCTAGGCATGTTGGACCCGGCGGGCCCCTTTAGAAATGTCCGGCCAGTAACTGGGAAAATCCCGCCTGTGCTTTGTAAACTTTGCGCCCAGGATTGCATTCCCAAGGCAGAGAGGTTTCACAGAAAGGCCCTGACTTCTCCCTAGGCTGAGCAATTGCTAAATAGCGAGGTGGGGAAGGGGGAATAGCGCCTAGACAAGAAAAAACCTCCCATGTCTGGACTGCCCCTATGCAACCAGGATCTCTCTGGTCTATTTCTGGGTCTCATTTTCCTACAGCCACTTCTGCTACTTGGCTTGAGGCCTCTGCATCCGGTCTTGATTTTCAGCACATGAGAGAGGCTGAGCTAGGCTCTTGGCCAATTGCAAAGCGGCTTTCCTTCCTGTCCCGCCTCCCCCTTCCTCTCATTTGTGTCTTTTCACCTGGCCATGCTGCTTCCTGCCTCTTGCCAGGGCCTCTCCGAGCAGCGAGCTGGGTGAGTTGCCAGCGCTGCGCGAATCCTTTGCGCATCGGGGTTTCGTTTTGCGCATCCGCCCCTGTGCGGGGGCTGGAATGAATGTGGCCAAACTGGATCTGCTGCGGGGGGGGGGGGTTGCATGGGGGTTGGCCCTGGGGCTGCTGGATTCAGCCCCCCCCCCCCCCAGCCCTTTAAGCCAAGGCAGGGGGGATGGGCTGTGAACTCAGCCTGGGCTGTGGGGTGCGAAGCCCCCACTCAAGGCAGAGGCCCCGGGTGCACCGGGCTGGTGGGCTCCGAGATGCCTGGCCTGCAGCCTGCCTGCAGGAAATTGATCGCTGCTTCCCCCCCAGGTGCCTTGTGCACCCAGAGGGCTCTGGGGGCTTTGATGCTGCTTTGCAATCGCCTTGATCCTGCTCCCAGCTCGGGAGGGGCGGGCAGAGTCCTGGGACCCCCCCTCCTGCTGCACCCACCCCAGTTCAACAGCGGGTGTGTTGTGCGCAGGGCTGTGTGCGCCCCACAGGGCAGGGGAGGGAGGGGCGCTCTGCTGGGAGGGGCTGGACTGGGGGTTCAGAGAGGCGGCTGCAGTGAAGGGTCCAGTGACCCAGTCTCTGGGGCTGGGGCGCGTTTTGCTCCGGTTTTCTCCCCGCGTGGTGATGTGCGGAGGCTCGGTGACCAGAGGGGAAGTGCAGCGGCTTTGACACACGTGCTGAGTTCAGGGGCTGCCCTGAACCCCTTTTGGCCTCCTGCCTGCCTGCATAGTGCCCCTAGGCCCTGCCCCACATGCCATCCAGCCCCCCTTTTTCACAAGTGGGCCGGGAGTCAGGGCAACGGGCCATCACTAGCTCTGACCTGTCCCCGGAGTGACCTTGAGCAAGGCACTTCGCTCCTGCCTCAGTTTCCCCACTGCCCCATGTGAGTGATCGGTCCTAGGACGCGTGCAAGGCGTGATTGGCTAACTACAAAATGCTCTGAAATCTGGGGTGAGAGGTCCTAGGGGGAAAGCAAGTTATGGGCTGCCCGCAGCCCTGCTCCCACAGAGGGGGTCCCTGCCCGGCCCTGGCTTGGAGCTGCAAGGAGACCCTCCGGCGGCTGAGTCAGGGCAGTAACGGGCTCAGGGAAGGGTGATGCGAACCCAGAAGACCAGGCAAACTCTTGCAGACATGGGCCTTGTCCGGGTGTCTGCTACAATGTTCCCCTCCCTTCTCCTCCTTCCCTTTGCTCTGGCTGCCTCTCTGCACCCCAGAGTGACTTCCGGCTAGTCCTGCTGCCTTGGGTAGAGTGAGCTCTCTGCTTAGGTACATCCCCAGGGAGCGGGCTGGGGGCCTGGGCTTAGATACCAGCTGTGATCTCAGCAGCAGGGCATAGGAAGAGGCTGGGTTGGACACGCTCTTACCAATGTTCCTCTGCCTGTTTCAGACGATGGAGAGGGACTCCCCGCCCCCACACAACGATTGGGGCTGAAGTGGATCCGATGAGCGACTGAACCTTGAAAATGGGCGGCTGTGAAACATCCCGGCCCTGGGCACCCAGGACAGAGGGGTAAGGGGCTGCAGCTGTGGAGGGCCTTGCAGAAAGGGCGTCTCGGGGCTTGCTCTGATCTCTGTGGGGGGACTGGGAAGCAGCCAGAGATCAGCACGGAGCAGGGGGGAGCCGGTCTGCCCGGGAAGCCGCTTTCCCTGCATCCCGAGCTCCCTTCTGCACGCGCCCTCCGTTCCAGACCCTGCACCCTCTCCGGAGAGAAATGCAGCTGTTGACCACTTTCTAAAATCTTGGAGTGGCCCCGCCCCCAATCAGAAATGATGCCTGCCTTAAAAGCTGCTCCTATCCCCTTACTGAGAGCCGGAAGGAATCGTTACGTTACCTAGACTGAGCTCCAGTTTAATACAGGCCAGCGAATTTCACACAGGGATCCTGCTAATGTGTGTTGCATTGAAACATCCCTCCTAGAAAGGCATCTGTCTCCAGTTGTTCCGCATCCGTTGTAAAATCTGGCTACCAAGACTAGAAACCACAGTCCGGTATCCAATTCACCAGCGCCTTGCCCAGGGATAAAATCACCTCTGACTGCTCCCCTGTTTATGCAGGCCTGGGTTTTATCGTGTTGCACGGGAAGCCAGGACGACCCAGGAAGTTGGGTAAGGAAGCAGCTAAAATTCTCCACCCCTTTGGGGGTTTCTGGGGGGGGGGGGGGTGCACACAACATAGCCCCTTGCAGGGTCTGCTGTGATGAACTGCATGTTCAGTCCGTGTTTCACCTGATCTACCCTGATTACACACATGCCCTGAGCAGACCAGTGCCCCAGACAGTAGGGAGAAGTAGCCGATCCGTGCAGACTTTCGTCAGAAACGTGGCTCTGATTTCTGTGCACGTGGAGGAGGGAGGTAGATGCAAGGAATCGTTTTCCATGCAGTTGGTGGCTTCTTTTTTCTCCTTTTTGTCATGACCTGGAAATATTCCCTCCTTGTTTCTGTAGGGGCAGGAACTCTTGAGACAAGATTGGCTGGTTTTGCTTCTCCTGACTTACATCTGTGATTCCTATACAGAATCCAAGTAAGAGCTGCTGGAAGTTCGTATCCGTCCAGTGTCTTAGCGTGACCCCTTATTGGTACCCTGGCTAATGTAATCAGGTGGGGAGGGCATGGGCCAAGGAAGGGGCCAAGGTAGCAGACATAGAAATGAACAAAGATCTGGTGTAGAGTGTCCCATGCGTTCCCCATTCAGTGACAGTCGTGAACTGATCTTCCAAACACTGCCAAGTCTGCCGTCACAGATGCTTGCAGGAAGCCGTACCTGTCTGCACACGTGCATGGGAACTCCCTCCTGCAGGACTCGAGTGTCCAGTTCTGGGCGCCACATTTCAAGAAAGATGTGGAGAAATTGGAAAGGGTCCAGAGAAGAGCGACAAGAATGATTAAAGGTTTAGAGAACATGACCTATGAAGCCAGGCTTCATGAACTGGGCTTGTTTAGTTTGGAAAAAAGAAGATTAAGGGGGGACATGATAGCGGTTTTCAAATATCTAAAAGGGTGTCACAAGGAGGAAGGAGAAAATTTGTTCCTCTTGGTTACTGAGGACAGGACAAGGAGTAAATGGGCTTAAAGTGCAGCAGGGGAGGTTTAGATTGGACATTAGGAAAAAATTCCTGCCTGTCAGGGTGGTCAAATATTGGAATAAATTGCCAAGGGAGGTGGTGGAATTTCCCTCTCTGGAGATATTTAAGAACAGGTTAGATAGACATCTGTCAGGGATGGTGCAGACGGAGCTTGGTCCTGCCTTGAGGGCGGGGGGCTGGACTCGATGACCTCTCGAGGTCCCTTCCAGTCCTATGATTCTATGAGGAGATGGCTTAGGAAAAGATTGTTCTATGGGGAAATTCATGGGGTATTTTCTCTCTCTCTCTCTCTCTCTCTGCTCTCAGAGCTGCTCGTTTCAGGGAGAGCGGCCGTGATGACCGTTCCTCTTGCTGCCGCGAGCCATGGGCAGCGGGATTTTGTGTCATCGCAGATTAAACGTGGCCTTTCTTCACTCAGAGTGCCCTTGGATGGGTTGGCCGTCCGGTGGCACCTTCTGAATTTTGCGGGGTCAGACACTCTTTCAGGGACAGAAAGCGGGCACAAAAAAAAGCCACAACCTTTACTGTCCGTCTCTGGGTACTTGCTGTGCTTTTCAAAAGGGGACATTTTTCAAGGGGTCACGGAAAAGCGGGAACCAATGGCCATAAAGGCTACAGATCCAGAAGGACAACGGCGCTGTAAGAACCCCACGACTGTGTAAGCAACTCTCAATGTGTAGGTCAGAATTCTTGAGCATCGGCCTTTGTTTCCCTCCAGTGGCTCTCGCATCGTTAAAAGGTTTGAGTCCAGATTGATAGAATTAGGCCTGCAGGGGTCAGGCCTCCAGATCTCGCCGTTTCTTGTGACGATCCCAAACGTAGCCCCCGCATTTAAATCAGACCGTGGTCCCACATGGTCTTCGATTGGAGACTTTGCTCAATTCCCAGATTGTCACACTAGGGTGGTCACGGATGTAGAGACTCCAGCATCCAACTGACTCTCTGACTTCCCCTTCCTAGGTAATGCTGCCAGGTACCCCGGGACTCCACACCTGTCTGGAGCAGGTGTGGGGAGGGAGACTTCCACTTCAAACCCTTCTTTGCCACATCCCCACCTGCGGGCGAATCCAGCAACAGCTTCTTCACCGTCGCCTCTCCCAGCAAAGAGCTGGAGCCACATCCCGGAGCTAGCAGGGCCTACGAGACCAAGAGGATGTCGCTGCCTTTGGAAATTCAGCCCTTCTGGGGATGGGGGAAAGAACGAAAACGCGAATTGTCTGGGCTGCGATTCGTCTCAGAATTGGGGCGTTTCTATTGTAATGCAGTAGCCCTCTGATTGTTACCGCAGATTGCCTTGTCCTCTCATGCTAGGCTGTACTTCCCTGGCTACAGGTCTGATTGTCAATTCCGTTGTCCTGACCTGTCACCGACAGTCGGTAAACCTCTCCCATCCTGGGATGGTCCCTTTCAGGTTGTGAAACTGACATCCTGTGATCAAAGGCACCTCCCTGCCTTTGAAGATCCGGGTCTGGCTCCGTTGTACGCTGCTTACTGGGTCACACATTTGTGTGTCCATGCGTGCAAATCTGGGTGTGTATCCTGTTGTGTCTTTGCCTCTGCGCATGTACGCGGGTCACGCTCTTCGTGCGTTCGTATAAATGCAGATATTGGGTGTTGTCGATGTGTGTAAGTCAATATGGCTATGTCTACTCTTGCGGCTTTTTTGCGCCAGAACTATGCAAATGGGGCAAAGCGGGGACTATCGCTGAGTCTCATTTGCATACCTAATGAGCTGCTGTTTTTGCAGAAGAGGCTCTGGCGCCACAAGGCTCTGTCTACCCTGCCCCGTCTTGCGCGACAAAACCCCTCTTGCGCAACGCCGTCGCGCCCATTACTTTTCAGGAAGAGCGGCGTTGCGCAAGAGGGGGTTTCTTGCGCACGGAGGAGCAGTGTAGACAGCTTCTGGCGCAAGAGCCTCTTCGGCAAAAATGGCTGCTCATTAGGTATGCAAATGAGGCTCGGTGATAGTCCACGCTTAACCTCATTTGCTTATGTCTGGCACAAGAAAGCGCGAGTGTCGACAGAGGCCAGGCGTTTGAATGTGTACGTTGGTGTATCTTTCACTCTTGAGTATGCACACAGCTACACACGAGGGTGGCGCTTGCCGTGTGCGTCTCTCTCTGAATGCCAGGGGATGCACAGCCGGATGTGGGTGTACACACACAGCTCTGGAGAGGGGTGTTTTTGCTCCTATAGCTATGCCTGTGTCCATGAGTGCGTGTGTTACCAACTGTGTATGGTCCATCCTGGCCTTTGCCGTTCTTTCCCCCTCCCCAATTAAAATTCAGTTGTTACTTTCACTCGTTATTTATCCCCTGCTTTCACCAGGACTTACAATGTTTGCGCCCCGCAGGGGGAGAGGCAGGGTCGCCTCTGATCTCTCGCAGCCCGGGGATTTGTGCGCTGTGTCAAGCGACCTTTGGCAATAGGCTGCACATTCTCCCAGAAATACAATTAGGAAAAAAAAAAGAAGGAAAATTTGATCTTCTGCATCTTGGTCTCTCGTTCTCGTTGGACCCTGTAGTGGGGGTGGCAGAGGGGGGAGAGCAGGCCGGGGGGAGGGGTCTGTAAGTGTGGGTTCTAGGAAGGAGGGGGCTGAGTGGCATGGGGAGGGCTGGGCAGGTGGGGGGTAAACTGAGGCAGGGATCCCAGCAGTAGCGGAGCGAGCCCGAGTGGGGCATGAAGACAAGGAGGGGGGCGGGGGAGAGCGGATGTGAACCACTGTGACATTTGTGGCCTGGCAGGGCCGGGCCAAGCAAGAGCATCGTCGCAGGGCCAGGTGCCCGGAGCCAGGGCGCAGCGCCTGGGGGGGAGCGGAGCCCAGCCAGCCCCATGGGACAGGGGCCACTTCAGACGGGCTGGGGAGGGGGGAGTCAAAGCAGGCCGGCTGGGAGATGGGTAGGGCTATAAAACCCGCAGGCAGCTGGGCTGGGGATGGGCCGTGGCACCGGGCAGCCAGCAGCGCCCACGCAGACTACCCAAGGGACAAGCCTGGAAAAACTGGGGCAGGGCCGGGATCCGAAAGGGGTCCCAGGAGGGGGCAGTGGGGGGAGCCGGGCTAAGTGATAGGGGGCTGGTAAATGGGGAGGGGGCGTGTGACTCAATTCAAGTAGCGTGTGAGCGGTGCGGGGGGTGCAAAGCAGTGCAGGGCTGGGGGGGTCGCAAGACAGGGGCTGACTTAGCCCTCCCCCAAGCCGCTGATTTGCATTGCAACGGCTGTGTGCTTGGAGGGGGGGGGGTTGCAAAGCAGGTGGGTGTTTGTGGGGCAGGGCGCGTTGCAATGCTACAGTGTGTGTTTGTGGGGTGGGGCGGGGTGCATTGCAATGCGGGGGAGGGGTGTTTGCGGGGCGGGGGCGCGTTGACATGCAGGGGGGTGTTTGCAGGGCACGTTGCAATGCAGGGGGCAGGTGTTTGTGTGTGTGTGTGTGTGTGTGTGTATGGGAGGGGGGTTGTGGGGCGCGTTGCAATGCAGGGGGGGGTGTTTGTGTGTGTGTGCGGGAGAGGGTTGCAGGGCACATTGCAATGCGGGGGGGGTGTTTGTGTGCATGCGGGAGGGGGGTTGCAGGGCGTGCTGCAATGCAGGAGGCAGGTGTTTGTGTGTGTGTGTGTGTGTGTGTGCGGGAGGGGGGTTGCAGGGCGCGTTGCAATGCCGGGCGGGGAGGGGCGTGTGTGTGTGTGTGTGTGCGGGAGGGGGGTTGCAGGGCGCGTTGCAATGCCGGGCGGGGAGGGGCGTGTGTGTGTGTGTGTGTGCGTGCGGGAGGGGGTTGCGGGGCGTGTTGCAATGCAGGAGGCGGGTGTGTGTGTGCAGGAGGGGGGTTGCCGGGCGTGTTGCAATGCGTGGGGTGTGTGTTTGTGTGTGTGCAGGAGGGGAGTTGCGGGGCGCGTTGCAGTGCGGGGGGTGTGTGTTTGTGTGTGTGCAGGAGGGGGTTGCCGGGCGTGTTGCAATGCGTGGGGTGTGTGTTTGTGTGTGTGCAGGAGGGGAGTTGCGGGGCGTGTTGCAATGCAGGAGGAGGGTGTGTGTGTGCGTGCGGGAAGGGGTTGCGGGGCGTGTTGCAATGCAGGAGGCGGGTGTGTGTGTGCGTGCGGGAGGGGGTTGCGGGGCGTGTTGCAATGCAGGAGGCGGGTGTGTGCGTGCGTGCGGGAGGGGGTTGCGGGGCGTGTTGCAATGCAGGAGGCGGGTGTGTGTGCGCGTGCGGGAGGGATTGCGGGGCGTGTTGCAATGCGGGGTGTGTGTGTGTGTGTGTGTGCGGGAGGGGGTTGCGGGGCGTGTTGCAATGCAGGAGGCGGGTGTGTGTGTGCGTGCGGGAAGGGGTTGCGGGGCGTGTTGCAATGCGGGGGGTGTGTGTTTGTGTGTGTGCAGGAGGGGAGTTGCGGGGCGCGTTGCAATGCAGGAGGCGGGTGTTTGTGTGTGTGCAGGAGGGGAGTTGCGGGGCGTGTTGCAATGCAGGAGGCGGGTGTGTGTGTGCGTGCAGGCGGGGGGTTGCGGGGCGTGTTGCAATGCAGGAGGCGGGTGTGTGTGTGCGTGCAGGCGGGGGGTTGCGGGGCGTGTTGCAATGCAGGAGGCGGGTGTGTGTGTGTGTGCAGGAGGGGAGTTGCGGGGCGCGTTGCAGTGCGGGGGGTGTGTGTTTGTGTGTGTGCGGGAGGGGGTTGCGGGGCGTGTTGCAATGCAGGAGGCGGGTGTGTGTGTGCGTGCGGGAGGGGGTTGCGGGGCGTGTTGCAGTGCGGGGGGTGTGTGTTTGTGTGCGTGCGGGAGGGGGTTGCGGGGCGTGTTGCAATGCAGGAGGCGGGTGTGTGCGTGCGGGAGGGGGTTGCGGGGCGTGTTGCAATGCAGGAGGCGGGTGTGTGCGTGCGGGAGGGGGTTGCGGGGCGCGTTGCAATGCAGGAGGCGGGTGTGTGTGTGCGTGCGGGAGGGGGTTGCGGGGCGTGTTGCAATGCGGGGGGTGTGTGTTTGTGTGTGTGCAGGAGGGGAGTTGCGGGGCGCGTTGCAATGCGGGGGTGTGTGTTTGTGTGTGTGCAGGAGGGGGTTGCGGGGCACGTTGCAATGCGGGGGGTGTGTGTTTGTGTGTGTGCAGGAGGGGAGTTGCGGGGCGTGTTGCAGTGCGGGGGGTGTGTGTTTGTGTGTGTGCAGGAGGGGGTTGCGGGGCGTGTTGCAATGCGGGGGTGTGTGTTTGTGTGTGTGCAGGAGAGGGTTGCGGGGCGTGTTGCAATGCGGGGGTGTGTGTGTGTGTGCAGGAGGGGAGTTGCGGGGCGCGTTGCAATGCGGGGTGTGTGTGTTTGTGTGCAGGAGAGGGTTGCGGGGCGCGTTGCAATGCGGGGGTGTGTGTTTGTGTGTGTGCAGGAGGGGAGTTGCGGGGCGCGTTGCAATGCGGGGGGTGTGTGTTTGTGTGTGTGCAGGAGGGGGTTGCGGGGCGCGTTGCAATGCGGGGGGTGTGTGTTTGTGTGTGTGCAGGAGAGGGTTGCGGGGCGTGTTGCAATGCGGGGGTGTGTGTTTGTGTGTGTGCAGGAGAGGGTTGCGGGGCGTGTTGCAATGCGGGGGTGTGTGTTTGTGTGTGTGCAGGAGGGGAGTTGCGGGGCGTGTTGCAATGCGGGGGGTGTGTTTGTGTGTGTGCAGGAGGGGAGTTGCGGGGCGCGTTGCAATGCGGGGGGTGTGTGTGTGTGTGCAGGAGAGGGTTGCGGGGCGTGTTGCAATGCGGGGGTGTGTGTGTGTGCAGGAGAGGGTTGCGGGGCGTGTTGCAATGCGGGGGTGTGTGTTTGTGTGTGTGCAGGAGGGGGTTGCGGGGCGCGTTGCAATGCGGGGTGTGTGTGTGTGTGCAGGAGGGGAGTTGCGGGGCGCGTTGCAATGCGGGGGGTGTGTGTTTGTGTGTGTGCAGGAGGGGGTTGCGGGGCGTGTTGCAATGCGGGCGTGTGTGTGTGTGTGTGCAGGAGGGGAGTTGCGGGGCGCGTTGCAATGCGGGGGTGTGTGTGTGTGTGCAGGAGAGGGTTGCGGGGCGTGTTGCAATGCGGGGGTGTGTGTTTGTGTGTGTGCAGGAGGGGGTTGCGGGGCGCGTTGCAATGCGGGGTGTGTGTGTGTGTGCAGGAGGGGAGTTGCGGGGCGTGTTGCAATGCGGGGGTGTGTGTTTGTGTGTGTGCAGGAGGGGGTTGCGGGGCGCGTTGCAATGCGGGGTGTGTGTGTGTGTGCAGGAGGGGAGTTGCGGGGCGTGTTGCAATGCGGGGGTGTGTGTTTGTGTGTGTGCAGGAGGGGGTTGCGGGGCGTGTTGCAATGCGGGGGTGTGTGTGTGTGTGCAGGAGAGGGTTGCGGGGCGCGTTGCAATGCGGGGGGTGTGTTTGTGTGTGTGCAGGAGGGGAGTTGCAGGGCGCCTTGCAATGCAGGGGGTGTGTGTTTGTGTGTGTGCAGGAGGGGAGTTGCAGGGCGCCTTGCAATGCAGGGGGTGTGTGTTTGTGTGTGTGCAGGAGGGGAGTTGCGGGGCGCGTTGCAATGCGGGGGGTGTGTGTTTGTGTGTGTGCAGGAGGGGGTTGCGGGGCGCGTTGCAATGCGGGGGGTGTGTGTTTGTGTGTGTGCAGGAGGGGGTTGCGGGGCGTGTTGCAATGCAGGGGGTGTGTGTTTGTGTGTGTGCAGGAGGGGAGTTGCGGGGCGCGTTGCAATGCGGGGGGTGTGTGTTTGTGTGTGTGCAGGAGGGGGTTGCGGGGCGTGTTGCAATGCGGGGGGTGTGTGTTTGTGTGTGTGCAGGAGGGGGTTGCGGGGCGTGTTGCAATGCGGGGGTGTGTGTTTGTGTGTGTGCAGGAGGGGGTTGCGGGGCGTGTTGCAATGCGGGGGGTGTGTGTTTGTGTGTGTGCAGGAGGGGGTTGCGGGGCGTGTTGCAATGCGGGGGTGTGTGTTTGTGTGTGTGCAGGAGGGGGTTGCGGGGCGTGTTGCAATGCGGGGGGTGTGTGTTTGTGTGTGTGCAGGAGGGGGTTGCGGGGCGTGTTGCAATGCGGGGGTGTGTGTTTGTGTGTGTGCAGGAGGGGGTTGCGGGGCGTGTTGCAATGCGGGGGGTGTGTGTTTGTGTGTGTGCAGGAGGGGGTTGCGGGGCGCGTTGCAATGCAGGGGGCTGTTTGTGGAAGTGTGTGTCCCTGCCCCGGCACAATTCACCCGGCTGCGTCTCTAACGGCTGTTTGCTCAGGACGTGAAGGTTGTTTCTCCAGGGGAGGTAAATGGAGCAGCCCTGACGCTGCCTCGGCTTGGACCCTGGGGCGACAGCAGCCGGGGTGCGGCTCCCGCGCGCGCCAGTCAGCTGAGATTCTGGTTTCAATCGGGGACCCTCATCCCGTCCTGAGACTCCCCCCACCCAAACCTCGACCCTGAGGCTGCGTCCCCTTCCCTGCGTCCCCCAACACTCATCCTACTGCCCTGCCTCCCACTCTCCCTCCCTGAGCCCCCAACACATCGACCCCTCCTTACTTCTGCACCCCCCGCTTTGCCCTGAGCCCCCCACCGCCTGTCCTATCCCCCCCCACACCCAACTTACTGCCTTGACTCCTGTACCCCTCGCCCCCAACCGCCTGCCCTGACCCCTGCACCCCACATCTTACCTGAACCCCTCATTCCTCTCAAGCCCCTGACATGACCCCTCCACACACCCAGCCTCCTGCCCGGACTCCTGTACGTCCCCATGTTTCTGCCCTGAGCCCCCCACCCACTGGGCTGCATTTCTGTATTTCTTCCTGCCTCAGTAATTGTCCCAGCACCACTCCTAGTGCGGGTCGTTCTAGCCTCCTAAAAGGGCCTGACACCGATGTCGCTTATTCCCCTCACTACACCGGCGTGAAGCCCCTTTATGCTGACGTGTCTGTGTCCACGTCGAGCGTTTGGACCGTTTGAACGACACACGCAGAGCTCCAGCTGTTCAGCTTTCTGGAGCGAGCACGCCCTGCTCCTCAGCGCGCCTGCTGCTTTCGATGAAACGAAATCAGAAAGGCAGGCTCCTGTGAAGAGAGGCAAGCGACTGCCTCCCCCCATGGCAAGTGGCACCCGGATCCTTGGTCTTCAGATACCCCGGTGATGGGCACCAAGTGAAAACCTACCTCGACAGCTGTCATAGTCCATGTGGACGACGGTGGATGTCGGTTTAGGGGTGGTATGGAGTTGCTGGTCCCTTTCAAGAGAGGGTCTGTCTGGGATCTCGTTTGAGAGCAGAGTCCAGGGAAGACAGCGGATTGTCCAGCATCTAGACTTGATCGACGGCTTTTAGGACTCAGTGGCAAGGAGGGAGCTCCAGAGGACAGCCTCGTCAGCGCCGCCAGCCTCGTCAGCGCTCTACACTTTCAGGCAAACTGATGGAGGAGAAAGGAGGGAGCTTTAGCTTCAGTCTTTCCTTGCCGACCTATCCCCATCTAGACTGCCGCTTTTTGCCAGCAAAGTGCCACGTCGGCAAAAAGCGGCGGCCATTTTTATTCTAACGAAGCCCGGGATATTTAAATCCCCACTTCGTTAGCAATTTTGGTACATCTAATTTACATCCCTCGGGCGACAGAGGGATGAAGTCTAGACATACCCTTAGTGTGCTAGAAAGAAATTCAAAACACCTTGATTTGGGCCCAATCCCCGAAATAATTTTATGTACCTAACTCTCATCGGACTTAGCTCACTGTTTTGCCACTGGTCTCCTTAGTGACTTTAGGCAATAGCCAGTACTTACGAACTGTATATCTAATTGCAATAGGCCCAGTTTAATATCGCATCTATATTCCTAACTCCTCTTGCCCCCAAAAAGCACTCAACCCTACATTTAGCTTTAGGCGATTCATAGGTGTTCACTCATAGTGAAAATTAACCATTGGCTTCTGAGATTTCTTGAAGCTATTTATTACAGTATTTGTTTATGTATTTATTTAAAAAAGAGAGTACACATACTTATAGAAGGATCTAGTTGCCCTAACACATCTTAAATAATACAATACAATTCCATCAGTATTAAAATAGTCACTTGAACAGGAACTCAGCTGTCCGGATACCTCCAGAAACTTTAATTCTTCATCCTAAGGGAAAGCAAAACTTCGAAGATATTATGACATCGATATCTTGAATAGATGTTAAAAACCCTGATGTCCCCATTCGATCAACTCATGTAAATTCCTAACTCCCAAAAGTCATCTAGAACAAAGAAACAAGTCCACGAACAAATCAATAAAAAGAAACAAAATAAAAAAGATTCAAGCGCACAAACTCTCATCCCCCACCCCCAATGTTTAACCCGAATAAGGAGAAGCAGCATAGACTTCATGAAGTCCACTAGTGACTTCACTGTGGCGGTGGATATTCTGTGCAACATGCTGAGAGAGCACGGTGAGGTTTGCAGCGTAAATCCCTAAGGGTATGTCTACACTAGCTCGTTAATTTTAGCTAGATAGGCAAATCAGGCGACGAGAGTTGCAAATGAAGCACGAGATTTAAATATCCCGGGCTTTATTTGCATGTTCCTGTCTGGTCGCCATTTTGAAATTTCACTAGCCTGAACTAACTGCCGCGTGGCTACACGCGACAGTGAAACGTTAATTTGAACTAAGTCCATTCCATGAGGAGTAACAGTTAATTCGAACTAAGTCCTTAGTTCGAATTAATGTTTCATTGCTGCGTGTAGCCGCTCGGCATTGAGTTCGGGCTAGTGAAATTTCAAAATGGCGACCGAACGTGAACATGCAAATAAAGCCTGGGATATTTAAATCCCGGGCTTCATTTGCAACTCCAGTGGCCTGATTTGCCTACCTAGGTTGAATTAAGAAGCTAGTGTAGACATACCCTAAGACAGAGAGATAGGTTTGCAGGAAGATTTATGGAGAGACACTTAGATTCTGCACGAGTGTGAGTCTAAATTAACACAGTTAATATCCGTGCAGTTAGTCTTGATTTCATCACTTCATAAAAAGTTTGCAGCCCGTGTTCTTATGAAGGTAACTGGTGACCAGTTGATTGTATTCAGAAGGAAACTCAGAATGAAATCACAGTCAAGGAGTGATGACGGACATTTTAGTTTTTGGTGAATTAAATCCACAGTTTCTTCAGCGCAGCTTTGATCTCCTTGTTCCTCAGGCTGTAGATGACCGGATTCACCATGGGAGGCACCACGGCGTAGAGAACACCCACCACTAGATCCAGCTTTGTTGCTGAGCTGGAGGTGGATTTCAGGTAGGCAAAGGACCCCGTGCAAATTAACAGAGAGACCACAGTGAGGTGGGGAAGGCAGGTGGAGAAGGCTTTGTGCCGGCCCTGCTCCGAGGGGATTCTCAGCACCGCTTTGAAGATCTGAACATACGACACAAGGATAAAAGCAAAGCAATTCACAGCTAAAAAGGCACTGAAGGCAAGAAGCCCAATTTCACTGCGGTAGGAGTCGGAGCAGGCCAGCTTGAGGAGCTGGGGGATTTCGCAGAAGAACTGGTTGATGTCGTTGGCCTGGCAGAAGGGTAGGCTGAAGGTGTTCCCGGTGTGCAGGGCAGAGTTGACGATAGCAGCAAGCCAGGCGCTGGCGGCCATGTTAACACAAGCTCCCCTGTTCATCACTTTCTCGTAGTGCAGCGGGTGGCAGATGGCGACATATCGGTCATAGGCCATGACAGTGAGCAAGGCAAGATCAGCTACAAGGAAGAGTATAAAGAGAAAGACTTGGGTGACACAGGCAGGGTAGGAAATTGACCTGGTGTCCAGAAGGGAGTTGGCCATGGATTTGGGGACGGTGACAGAGAGGGAACCGAGGTCCAGGATGGACAGGTTGACCAGGAAGAAGTACATGGGGGTGTGAAGACGATGGTCTAAGACGATGGCTGTGATGATGAGAAGGTTCCCCATCAGGGCTGCCAGGTAAAGCACCAGAAACAGCACCACGTGCAAAATCTGCAGCTCCCGCACGTCGGAGAACCCCAGGAGCAGGAACTCGGCCACGGTGGTACGGTTGGGCATTTCCGTCTTCAGCAAGGGGTGTGATGGCTGCAGAGGGAAGGGCACAGACAGAGGTGGGGATTAGAGTGAGACGGGGAACGGCCCCGATGCCCTGCAGATCTCCTGGTGTGGGTGTGCACGAACCACAACACCCGTCCCAGCTACTCACTAGGACTTTTGAGTTACCACATGGGTGTCCATTGGCCTGGCTCCTCAGTCCATGGAACTGCAACCGTTTTCACCATCTGAAGATCAAGGGATGGCTCAGGATGTGACTAGATGAAATTGTGCGTGAAGGGTGGAACAAAGCACAATCCCCATGCAACAGCTGTATCCGAGAGGGCTCCCTCTTGGTGGGGACAGCAAGCCCCAGACACAGGCATGGAACTAAAATACCGACACTGCCCGAAATCCACTTTCCAGAGAAATGTGACACCTAGTGATTCAACGTCCTGCATGGCAGCTCCTCTATCACATTCCAGTGCAGCACCGTATAGACGTCCTGCTGCCTCTGTTTTGAGTTGCGCCATCCCATTTCCATCTGTGTGCTGATGGACTAGTAACACCACCCAGCTAGTTCTCCGTCGTGTCATGGCCTGTGTTGCTTTGAATTGGTGCCACTCCATGGTCATTAGGACACTTTGGCTACGTCTACATTGGCCCCTTTTCCGGAAGGGGCATGTTAATTTCACGAGTTGTAATAGGGAAATGCGCGGGGGATTTAAATATCCCCCGCGGCATTTAAATAAAAATGTCCGCCGCTTTTTTCCGGCTTTTAGAAGTAGGAATAAGATCCTCTGGAAAAGGGCGCTTTTTCCGGAGGATCGGGGCCAGTGTAGACGCTCTTTTCCGGCTTTTCTAAAAGCCGGAAAAAAGCGGCGGACATTTTTATTTAAATGCCGCGGGGGATATTTAAATCCCCCGCGGATTTCCCTATTACGACTCGTGAAATTAACATGCCCTTCCGGAAAAGGGGCCAATGCAGACGAGCCCTTTGGGTGTGTCTAGACTACAGGGTTTTGTCGACAAAAATATACCTACGTCTGCACTACTGCCAAATTCTGTCGACATAATGTGGACAGAACTCGGCAGTTTTGTCGATGGCGGTAAACCTCATTCTACGAGGAATAATGCCTTTTGTCGACAGAGTGCTGTCGACAGAAGGCGTTATTGCATCTACTCTGTCCTTTGCATCTACACTCTCATGTTGACAAAGCGGCTTGCTTTGTTGACAGAATTGGCTGTCATCTAGATGCTCTTTGTCGACAGCTTTGTCGACAGTATCTGTTGACTGAACTTCTGTTGACAAAAGCCTGTAGTCTAGATGTACCCTTTGATTCTGTGCTTGGTTCTGCTGCTGACCTGCCGAGAGATATCAGGCTGGTCATGTGCCCTTGCTGTGCCTCTGTTTCCCTTTCCTCCCTTTCTCTGCGCTTTGTCGGCTGAGCCTGTAGGCTGGCTGAGGGATGCACTGTGTCCTGTGTGTATGTTTGGTGCCCTGTTTGCAGCATTTGTAGTTAGCTGGCAGCAGTAAAGACGGCATATGGTGCTAGAGCCGACTCTCTAGGTGCTAATCTCATTGCCCTCCCCGATGGTTTGGGCAGAGTTAAGCGATACAGGCTTTAGTTGGGGGCTTCAATTCACTGTTCTCCATCCAAGGCACTAGCATGTTCAATGCCTGTGCAGTGTTACCAACTTTGCTGCTTATTCATTCTTACCATTCCGCAAGTAAACAGACATACACACACCATTGCAATAGAGTGTCTGGGTCCAGATGTTACTATTATTAGACTATGCCAATGTTCCCACCCAATCTAAGATGCCAGTCTGGGATAATCAGACATTGTCTGTTTAAATTACAGCTGGTCCCCGACTTACGAACGAGTTACGTACCAACCACTTGGTCGTAACTCAATTTGTTCGTAAGTCGGACCCCATTCATTTAAATGCGACCGCGCTGTTCGTAACTCGGGGACCCACTGTAATGTGCTTAATGGGAGGTTGGTCGTAAGTACGAACAGTCGTAAGTTGACACGTTCGTAACTCGAGGACTGGCTGTGTATCAAAGAAACAGTGGGGTTTCAGCTCAAAAAAATCTGAGGAAGTCTGTTACTCTTGAAAGAAAGCCTGTGTATTGGAAAACTCAAAACATTTGTTTTCCTTAATTTACCTGAAAATGTTTCAGTTTCTAGTGGCTTAGCTAATATTTTCTGGCTCAGAGGCTGTGTCTACACTGGCGCGATCTTGTGCAAAAGCGGCCACTCTTGAGCAAAAACTTGCTGCCTGTATACACTGGGCGCGTGTCCTTGCGCAAGTAAACTGACGTTCTAATGTATGAAATCAGGGCTTCTTGCACCAGAACTCTGACGCTCCCGCTCAGGAATAAACCCTTTTGTGCAACTGTTCTTCCGCAAGAGGCCAGTGTAGACAGGCAACACGAATGTCTTGCGCAAGAAAGCCCTATGATTAAAATGGCCATCAGAGCTTTCTTGTGCTAGAGAGCGTCTACACTGGCATAGAATCATAGAATCATAGGACTGGAAGGGACCTCAAGAGGTCATCGAGTCCAGCCCCCCGCCCTCAAGGCAGGACCAAGCTCCATCTACACCATCCCTGACAGATGTCTATCTAACCTGTTCTTAAATATCTCCAGAGAGGGAGATTCCACCACCTCCCTTGGCAATTTATTCCAATATTTGACCACCCTGACAGTTAGGAATTTTTTCCTAATGTCCAATCTAAACCTCCCCTGCTGCACTTTAAGCCCATTACTCCTTGTCCTGTCCTCAGAAACCAAGAGGAACAAATTTTCTCCTTCCTCCTTGTGACACCCTTTTAGATATTTGAAAACCGCTATCATGTCCCCCCTTAATCTTCTTTTTTCCAAACTAAACAAGCCCAGTTCATGAAGCCTCGCTTCATAGGTCATGTTCTCTAGACCTTTAATCATTCTTGTCGCTCTTCTCTGGACCCTTTCCAATTTCTCCACATCTCTCTTGAAATGTGGCGCCCAGAACTGGACACAGTACTCCAGCTGAGGCCTAAACTCCAGCTGAGGCATGGATGCTCTTGCCCCAAAGCACGTCTCTTGCGCAAATGCACATGCCAGTGTAGACGCGCTCTTGTGGAAGAGTTTTTGCAGAAGAACTCTTCACCAAAAGAGTTTTTGCGTGAGAACGTGCCAGTGTAGACGTAGCCTTATTGAACAAAAACTAAAGTTTGGTTTTTACAAATCCTATGACAAGTCAACTGTTGGCTGCTGTGAGGCGAAGAAAAAAGAAACAAACAAACAACCCTCCAAGCAGCACAAAATGTTTCAGTAAAAGTAGGAAATGTTTCAATAAATACATATCATACGTTGTGACGAGTTCCCCTCGTCCCTCTCCGTTGCTTTATGAAATCTGCCCAGGACATGAACACCTAATCCTGTGTGACTGAAATAACAAAACTTACCGTGCCGGGCATTGTGGGATGTTTCCCAGCTTGTGTTAAACCAGACTCTTCACTGCCGGGATTCTGCTGCCGTCATTGCGTGTCTGTGTAAATAATGCCACTTCACTGGGTTATCCAGAAGCTGGCTCCCTGCCGCTCCATTGTATTTCTCCATCTTGGGTAGGCTTGGCCGAGAGGTGACGGACTAAATAGGACTTGAAGAGAGAGCCTCCCAACCCCAGCTGAGAAATTGATCCTGGCTACTCAGGCTGTGAGTATGCCCACAACTCAGGATGTCTCGCTTGGGGGCTAAGTCGTTGATCCGGTCTCCAGGCATGTGAGCGTAGCTCTGATCTCACCTGCAGAGCAAACTGCCCTGGCACTGTGCTCTAGCTGACCTAGATCTCACACCATGGCACCATCCCTGGAAGGACCCTGACTACCCACAAGGCAGGGCTGAGGAGCAGTGGGAAGGAGACTGAAGAAGACGCTTTATATTGGTAGCACAGGCACGTGACAGAGAACAGCCCAGCGCTGATGTGCACCAGAGTCCCAGCTGGCCTGGGACCGCCTGCTCCTTCGTTAACCCCGCACAATGCGCTGTTGGAGAGCAGAGATGTTTTGTCTCCTGTGTTGCACCAGCAGCTCTTGCGATGCGCCCACCAGAGCTTCCCACAGCTCAGGCTGCCCTGAGTGTTAGATTTTGGTCACACAGAAGCAGCCAGAGGGAAACTCAGTGTAACGTCCCGAAGTGATGTCAGTTGATACAGTCTCCTTGAATTCCGACTAATCCCTGTTAAGTGGAGACGCAGTCCTTTGATTTACCCCGGCTGGCAACGTGACTCATTTTTCAGTTTCAATCCATATTCTTTGCTGGTGAAACTGAACTGAAGATGAGAGAAAAGTCCCAAGCCTGTCTGCATGATCTCAGTTCTTTGACACGGGGGGTTAACCGGAGAGTGTAATTTATCCTGGCTAAGGAGCAATTCATTCCCACTGGAGACTGAACTTTGCAGAAATTCAGTGTGGCTAAGTTTTTCTGTGGCTTATAATATATTTAGTATTGGGATGGATGATTGATTCTTTCTTTCTTTCTTTCTTTCTTTCTTTCTTTCTTTCTTTCTTTCTTTCTTTCTTTCTTTCTTTCTTTCTTTCTTTCTTTCTTTCTTTCTTTCTTTCTTTCTTTCTTCAGATGCAATGGGATGTGAGGACTGTTTAATTCATTCATTTCCCTCCCCCGCCCTCCCCCCCACACACCTTGGTTTCTGCATGAGTGACAATCCACTTATTATAAGGCTCCTTTCACCATTGCTGCAAGCAGGTTTCATTCCACAAAAGTCCACAACAAAATCAACTGGGATTTGACACTATTGAATGAGCTACTGTGTTAGCTATCTCCAGCAAGGAAATGAAGCCACTGAGACAAATTATCCCTCTAAGAAACACGTAAGTGGAGTTCCACAGGGGTCTGTTTTGGGACCAGCTCTGTTCAATATCTTCATCAACAATTTAGATATTGGCATAGAGAGGACGCTTATTAAGTTTGCAGATGATACGAAGCTGGGAGGGGTTGCACGTGCTTTGGAGGATAGGTCATAATTCAAAATGATCTGGACAAACTGGAGAAATGGTCTGAGGTCAACAGGATGACGTTTAACAAGGACAAATGCAAAGTGCTCCACTTAGGAAGGAATCTGTTTCACACACAGGGTATGTCTAGACTGCATCCCCCTATCGGCAGAAGGATGCAGATCAGGCAGGTCAACATTGCAAATGAAACAGGGATTTAAATATCCCATGCCTAATTTGCATAAAAATGGCCACCGTGTTTTGCCCACTCAGCAGTCTAGAGGGGGATCTGGTGAGAGAGAAAGCCTTTTTTGACAGATCCCTTATGTCTCCTGCAAGGAAGTTTACAGGATCTGTCGAAAAAGGCTTTCTTTCTCCACCGATCCCCCTCTAGATTGCCGTTTTTTGCCGACAACGTGCTGAGTCGGCAAAACATGGTGGCCATGTTTATGCAAATTAGGGATATTTAAATCCCTGCCTCATTTGCAATTTTGACCTACCTTGGCACAAGGGGCAGCACATACCGATAAAGCCGTCGATGATGGACTCCTCTGGCCCCTTATTGAGCTGATGTCATCGCCAGGTTTGGCACTGGCTTTCGATGCCGGGCAGGCGGAAAGCACCCCAGTTCCAAGAGCATCAGTGGCTCTGACAGCACCGTCTCCCACGGCATCGGCCATCTGAGCATTTGCACCCTTGGTACCAGCACAGCCTGTGGGACCAGGGCCATCCCTCGAACCTGTGCACCCGCCGGCACTAGTCCACCGTGGGAAGCCAGAGGCTATGTCGCAGCACTGACCATGACACTGGTCTCCGGCACCATCCTCAGCTCCTCCATCTTGGCTGGCATTGGACTATTTGTCTGAATTGGAGGTGGAGTCGGTGTGGTCAATGGCCTCCATGACTTGGTCCCGTCCTACTCCCAGTACTGTAGTCCTGTGGTGCCAGAAACCTGGCCTCCCCAGTGGCAGCCACAATTCCAGTGGCCCTACCATGAGGCTCAGGACCCAACCCCTTTGAGGCCTAGCTCTCCCAGTACCTACCCTAGAGGCACCCCTTCAGCTACTCCACTCCCAAAGGCCAAGTCTGGTCTGTGAGACAAGGCATAGACCTCAGAAGCAGTGTGAAAAGCCACCGGCAGCAGTTGGGGTCCTTTGGCGCTGGGACCCCCTTCTAGGTCTTGCTGTAACGAACACCCTGTTCCGGCAGAAGAATCGTTTCAAGTCATCAATACTGATGACTGCTTGACTGGCCACCGACTAATATGTTCCATTATGTCAGTCAGACTAGCACCACAGCATGTTCTTACCCCGAAAAAACCACAGCAAGAAGAACAACACAGAGGGTTTGAAGGACCCTGAAACAATGCTTTTCATCCAACAACGCGGTAACCAAGATCCACCAGAGGACAGTCTCCAGGCATAGTCCTTTCTGAAAACTGCTGTCCTGGAAACTTGTGGTGAAACCCTTGGCTACACCAGGTGAGGGAACCAGAATTGGTGTGATGCTAACGATAAGGACCTCAAAGCCTGGCATAGCAACTTCTTGTCTCAGCAGAAGAAACGTGATTATAAGCTTGCCAAGGCCGAAGTACCATAAAGAATTAGAGTCCTTACAAACAATTGGTGGAGAGACAAATTGTCATGAGTTCTTCAGTGTTGTTAGGACAACTTATGGACCATCAAAATAGGGTGTCACTCCCTTACGATCAGGAGATGGGACGTCACTTGTTAAGACCAAAGATGGCATCAGTAGCTGGTGGTGGGAACACATCAGCCAACTGTTCAACTGTGACGTAACTGTCAACAACAGCATTTGCAATGTGATCACCAGCTGACCTGTCTGTGTTGATATGGATTGTGAACCCTCCATCTGCAAGATCTAAGCCGCCATAAAAAGATGAAAGACAACAAGGCCACAGGCCCTGATGGAATCCCCGCCAACATATTCAAACAGGGAGGTCCATCCCTACTGCCGTGCCTATGCGCCCTCATTCTGGTGATCTGGAGAGAGGAAATCATACCCAGTGAGCTCAGAAACACCATCATAGTGATCATCATTAAGAAGGGTGACAGGATGGACTGTGGAAACTACCGAGGGAACTCTTTGCTTTTAGCCACAGGTAAAATTCTAACCCAAGTCCTTCTCAATGATTTCCTTTCAGTGGCTGAAGAAGTCCTTCCAGAGTCACAATACGGCTTCTGACCAGAGCAGGAAGGACTGACATGATCCTTTCTGCCAGCCTAATATAATAGAAGTGTCGGGAGCAACATCGGCCTCTTCAATTGCATTCTTCAATTTGACTAAAGCATTTGACTCCATCAACTATGAGGCCCTCTGGAAGATCCTGTGGCACTTTGGCCGTCCACCAAAATTTGTCAATGTTATACGTCTCTTACACAACAACATGCAGGCCATGAGTTTCAATAATGGTGACACAACTGAACCAATTGATGTAAGGACTGGAGTCAAATAAGGATGTGTGATAGCACCTATGCTATTTAATATCTTTTTGGCAGCCATGCTCCAGATTATTGGAGATGATCTCCCAGGCGGAGTTTAAATAACCTATAGGATGGGTGGTAGCCTCTTCAGAGCCAAGACCCAGACCACAACAACGTCAGTGGTAGAACTCCAGTATGTTGACGATGCCCAGGACAGTGCCACCTTAGTAGATGATCTCCAAGTAATCGTCAACGTTTTTGCCATGGACTGCCACAGGTTGGGACTGACACTCAATGCATGAAAGACCAAGGTTCTTTTTTGGCCAACACCTACCATACCATTGTCCAAACCAACCATCACGGAGCATGACCAAGAGCTGGAGAATGTCAACAGCTTTCCCTATCTCGGAAGCTATCTGTCCAGCAATGCTGACACTGATAATCAGGGCTCACCGAGCGGCGGCAAGCCCCACTCGCCAGCCGCACGATTCTGCACTCTGCACATGCACAGATTGTTCTGCGCATGCAGAGATTGCTCCGCACCGGCTCTTCTGGGGTGTAATCTACTTGCCACAGGCGAGTAGATTACACTATTTGTCAAGTATCAGAGGGGTAGCCGTGTTAGTCTGAATCTGCAAAAGCGACGAAGAGTCCTGTGGCACCTTATAGACTAACTGAAGTGTAGGAGCATAAGCTTTCGTGGGCAAAGACCCACTTCGTCAGATGCATGTAGTGCAAATTTCCACTACATGCATCTGACGAAGTGGGTCTTTGCCCACGAAAGCTTATGCTCCTACACTTCAGTTAGTCTATAAGGTGCCACAGGACTCTTCGTCACTATTTGTCAAGACCTGCTGATAATGAAATCTGCCACTGAGTCTCCAATGCCAGTGTGACTTATGGATGTTTGTGGAGGCGAGTCTTTGATGACCATGACATCAAGACGCAGACCAAAATTGACACTACAAACCTGTAGTCATTCCAACATTGTTATATGGAGCTGAAGCCTAGACTCCCTATAGACTCCATATTAAAGATCTAGAGAAATTCCACCAAAAGGTACCTGAGGATAATATTGGCCATCTTGTGGCAGGACAGACGGACCAATGTTAGTGCCCTCACAGAGGGTGATTCCTACAGAAAATGATTTACATATCCTGCGCTTCATTTGCATAATTGCAGTATGGTTCTATTTCGAAATAACAAACGCGGTGTAGATGCAGTTATTTCAGGAGAACACCTTTTCCTTGAAATAAACCTCATTGTATGAGGAATAAGGGTTAACAGTTATTTTGAAGGAAGGGTGTTCTCCTAAAATAACCGCATCTACACAGCTATTTCGAAATAGCACCATAATGCGGTTATGCAAATGAAGTGCAGGATATGTAAATCCCGGCTTCATTTGTAATTTTGAATGTCTTCATTTGCATCCCTCTATCGAAAGAGGGTTTGGACAAGAAGGTACAACAATGTAGACCAACTGAGGAGTTGTCCCTTTGTTTTTAATCATGAAATAATTACAGCCATCCCATGTATTTAAAAAAGGCAAAAGAAACAGAACATGTCAAAATATCCTGTTAAAATGCTCAAACTTCACCGACAATGCATGTCCTGAGGCACTTGGAAAAGAGCAATGGAGTAAGAAATATTTGCAGAAATAATAACTGAGCACCACCATCTCCATAACATGGGGCCCTGGTGATATCCCTCAACCTTCCAACCCTGAGCTGCCTGCTGTTAGCCCCCCACCCCCACAGCTCCCAATCCCTTCCCGGAGCCTCCAACCCCCTGCCTTGAGCCCCCAATACCTTCCAGACTCCACCCTGAGCCCTTCTCACCCCGAAGCACTGACTCCTTTATTCCCCATACCCTTAGCCCCCTGCCTTGGCCCCCACACCCTGCCCTCTGTCCCTCCCATACTTCCTAAACCGCTGCCTCCACTTCTTCACCAACCGCATACCCACCCCATCTCCTAACCCCGTGCTTCCTCCCCAAAAAAGAGTAAAGAACCCAAGCAATGCTGGATGCATCTGCTTATAATTCTGTAACTCCTAGATGCTCCAATACATTATAAATAGTTCAAAAAATCCCATCAGAATTGAAATAATGCTTTGAACAAGAACTCAACTATTCAGACATCTACGGAAACCTTTTCTTCATCAAGCAAAAGTTCAAATCACTCAGAAAACCCCATTAAATATCCTATGACATGGATCACTCCAGTAGGCATTAAATAAACAAATATTGCCATTTAGTCAAACATACTGCACCACCCCTCCACCCATACAAAAGTTATCAGCCAAGCAATGAACAAAATTACAAAGAACCAAGCAGACTAACACACTAGTTGAACCTCTCATATACAAACGCTATTTTTTACCAAATAAGAGAAGAGCTAAGGACTTCATGTAGTCTGACGGACGGACGGACAGACGAGATTCGATTTGATTCGATTCGATGAGGTGATGTGCATGGATAAATATTTACATTCTGATTTTATTCACACTAGTGTAATTCTTCAAGAACTCATTTGACATCTGGGCAATTAGTCTGATTTTACGATGTACTAATCAGGTTGTATGCAATGTTCTTGAAGGACAATTTTGTCATCAATTGATTATATCTATCAATCTATTTATTTATATCTATAAATTCGTATGCTGCGACACACCCAGCTATAAAGAAATTCAGAATGAAATTTCAGACCAAGAGCAATGAAGGACATTTTAATTCTCCATGAATAACTTGCACACAATGAGTTTCTTCAATGCAGCTTTGATCTCCTTGTTTCTCAGGCTGTAGATGATTGGATTAATTGAGGGGGGTACCACCGCATAGACGACACCCAGCGCCAGACCCAGAGCTGATGGTGAGCTGGAGGTGGGTTTCACATAGGCAAAGGTACCAGTGCAAGTAAACAAGGAGATCACAGCGAGGTGGGGGAGGCAGGTGGAGAAGGCTTTGCGCCGGCCCTGCTGCGAGGGGATTCTCAGCACCGCTTTGAAGATCTGAACGTACGACACAAGGATAAAAACAAAGCAGCTTAATACTAAAAACATACTAAAGGCAAGAAGCCCAACTTCACTCCAGTAGGAGTTGGAGCAGGCCAGCTTGAGGAGCTGGGGAATTTCACAGAAGAACTGATTGATGATATTCACCTGGCAGAAGGGTAACGTGAAGGTGTTCCCGGTGTGCAGGGCAGAGTAGACGATACCAGTGATCCAGGCACTGGTGGCCATGTGGACACAAGCTCCCCTGTTCATCACTCTCTCATAGTGCAGTGGGTGGCAGATGGCAACATATCGGTCGTAGGCCATGATGGTCAATAAGGCAAGATCAGTTGCCGTGAAGTTGACAAAGAGAAAGACTTGGGCTACACACCCAGCATAAGAAATCACCCTGGTGTCCAGGAGGGAGTTGACCATGGATTTGAGGACCGTAACAGAGATGGAGCCGAGGTCCAGGATGGAGAGGTTCATCAGGAAGAAGTACATGGGGGTGTGAAGACGGTGGTCAAGGGCTATCGCTGTGATGATGAGAAGGTTCCCCAACAGGGCTCCAAGATAAATAGCCAAAAATACCACAACATGCAAAATCTGTAGCTCCCGCACGTCAGAGAACCCCAGGAGCAGGAACTCGGTCACGGTGCTTCGGTTGGACATTTTCTTCCTCAGTTCAGTGTGTGGTGGCTGTGGAGGGAAGGACACAGACGGGGTGGGGATTAGAGTGATACATGGATTGGCCCTGATTCCTGCAACAACCTCTCATGCTGTGGGTGTCCACCATGCCCAGCGCCCATTCCAGCTACTCCCTAGGAGTGGTGAGTTACGGCACGGATGTCTATTGGCCTGGCTCCCATTCAGTCCATGGAACTGCGTCCGTCTGCAGCAAAGATCGGGCTCAGGATTGGGCTGGTTTAAATGCCGTGTGAAGGATGGAGCAAAGCACAATCCCAACACAACCACTCTCGCCGAGACAGATCCCCTCTTGCTACAAACAGCCGGCTCCAGATACAGGCAGGAAACTGAAACGCTGAAATGCCTGAAAACCACACGTGGGGGAAATACACGGCGCAGCGACCCAGTGCCCTGCATGGCAGCTCTAGGGCAATGACCCACCCAGCACCCTGTACATCTGCTTCCGACTCGGGTGTTGAGCTCCGACACAAGGTCCCATTATTTCCAGCTCCATGCACTGATGGGCTGGGAGCATTACATGGCTGCCTCTCGGCTATGTCATCCCCTCGGTCCCTTTGTGTCTGTGCGGGTCGGGGCTGTCAGGAGACGTGGGTCCCCTTTTTGGCTCTGGCACTGATCTGCCATGTGACCTTGGGCAGGTCACCGGCTCTCCTTGTGCCTCTGTTTCCCTTCCCTTTCTCTGCCTCGTCTGCTAGGACCAGAGGTGTTTGTGGGATGGGCTGTGTCTGATCATTTGTAGTTTTGGTGCCCCATTTGTGGTTAACCAGCAACGATCTCAGAGAGAGGATACGGTACAAGAACAGAGCTCTGAATTCTAACCCCATCGATGTGTTCCATATCCATGGGCAGAGTTAAGAGAGATAATTTGCAGCTGGGAGCTTCCATTCATCGTTCCCCTGAAAGGCACCAGGATGTGTAACATCTATGTTGGGTGTTGCCCACTTTGCTGTTTACTCAGTTTTTCTGTTCAACATGTTTCCCTGTAAACTAGAAACACACACAGTGCACTAGAGTGACCAGGTTCAATATTAACGTCCCTACCTTGTTTTCCACATGGGGTTTTCTGTTTATATTCTTTCAAAGGAAAACTGGCTTTTCAACTCCAGGAATATTGTGGGGAAGTGGCACCAAAGGCATGTACGGGAAAGCTTAAAACGTTTCTTTTCTACCTTAGTTTTGGCGACAATGTTTCAGTTTTTAGCAGTCTATCGGAAATTGGGGTTTCATCATTTCGATGAAGAGTCACCTGTTTTCTGCTAGTGAATCCCTCCCCCCCGTCACCTCTGCTGAGCAGTTCTACATGTTGGGTTAAATTCTATGAAAAGTTTATGAATACCTACAGTTGACATATAACCCACTTACTGTTCTGGGCTTTTTAGAACGTTTTCCAGGCTCTGATGCAGGTGACATTTCTCTGCCAGGATTCTTCCGTCATTGCTTGTCTGTGTTACCCAGTGGTTGTTTTCCTGCCCCTCCACCAGGTATCCTTCCCCGGATTGCACACAATGCCGGCATCCCTGGAAGCACCACAGCTACAAACACAGCAGGGCTCAGGCCCAAAGGGTGTTGGAAGGAGATTTCAGAACAAGCTATATATGGGCAGCACCGGAATGAGACTTGCAATAGCTCGGAGCCTAATGGCTCTAGAGCCCCAGCTGGTCTGGAACAGCTTAGTCCTTCATTAACTCCACAGAATCCGCTCTGAGGATACAGTTTTCTTCTTTCTGACGCTGCACCAGCAACTCTTGGGATGCAGCCAGCAGAAGAACACATAGCTCAGACTGCCCCGGATGTTTGATATTCATCAGTGAGGGCGTGTCTAGTCTACAGTGATAGAAATGTAGCCGTGTTAGTCTGGGGTAGTTGAAGCAAAATGCAGGCATTTTGCTTCATCTAGTCTACAGGGTTTTGTCGACAAAACTATACCTGCGTCTAGACTACACCTGAGTTCTGTTGACATAACGTTGACAGAACTCAGCAGTTTTGTCGACGGCGGTAAACCTCAATCTATGAGGAATAACGCCTTTTGTCAATACTGTTGACCGAAGGCAGTATTGCATCTACGCCGTCCTTTGCGTCTACACTGCCATGTCGACAAAGCGGCTTGCATTGTCGACAGAACTGGATGTTGTCTAGACGCTCTTTGTCAACAGAAGCTTTGTCAACAATATCCGTCGACAAAACTTCCTGTAGTCTAGACGTACCCTGAGGGGGTGTCTAGACTACAGGGTTTTTTTTGAAAAAAGTTGACTTTTGTCGAAAAATCTATACCAGCATCTACACTACCACCACGTTCGGTTGACAGTAAATCGACAGAATGCGGCAGTTTTGTGGATGGTGGAAAACCTCATTCTACAAGGAATAGTGCTGTTTTTCGACAGAGTTCTGTCAAAAAAAAGGCACTATTGCGTGCAAACTGCTTTTCGAAAGAGAGCATCTACACTCTCTTTCGAAAAAGCGGTTTGCTTTTTCGACAGAACTGGTTGTAGTCTAGATGCTCGTTTTCAACAGAGGCTTTGTTGACAGTATCTGTCGACAAAGCCTCTGTCAAAAAAGGCGTGCTGTCTAGGCTGTAGCCCCAGAAGCAGTCAGAGGCAAAGACTGAAATATCCGTATGACGTCCTAAACAGTGGACATTTTCACATTTGCAGTTGGGGCTGTTTACGCTATGTGGAGATTTGGTTCCTTAATTTCAACAAGAGCCACTTTGCTTTACACCATCTGGGGATCTGACCTCATTCACCAATTTCTGATCCATTTTCTCGGCCCCTGAATCTGAAGCGGAGGCAGCAGGTTGACATTGAGATGTTGAGTGAACTTGGATGGGCCAAAGAGATGCTGTGCACTTTTCTGTTTGGGAGGAGAGGAAGTTGATAAAATCGCAGTGGAGAGGGGCATGTGCCCCTGTTGATATGGTCAGTGAGATGGAAAAAATAGTTTGGATGCCCCCAGTTGAAAGGCATTCATAGAGACATAGACATCTGCTGGGTGAGGGAGGGGCATATTTCAGGGTTGGGGGCCTAAGAGAGACGGAAGACGTTGTAATCAGTGGAACAGAAGAATGGTTGATAATGTTGGACTGGCAGAAGGGTAACCTGAAGATATTAGAATCATACAACACTAGACCTGGAAGGGACCTTGTGAGGTCATTGAGTCTAGTCCCCTGCCCTCAGAACAGGACCAAGCACCGTCTAGACCGTCCCTAACAGGTGTCTGTCCAACCTACTCTTAAATATCTCCAGGGATGGAGATTCCACAACCCCTATGCAATTTATTCCAGTGTTTGACCACCCTGACAGTTAGGAAGTTTTTTCTAATGTCCAACCTAAACCTCCCTTGCTGCACTTTAAGCCCATTGCTTCTTGTTCTATCCTCAGAGGCCAAGGAGAACAATTTTTCTCCTTCCTCCTTGTGACAACACCCTTTTAAATACCTTAAAACCGCTCTCATGTCCCTTCTCAGACTTCTCCTTTCCAAACAAAACAAGCCCAATTCTTTCAGTCTTCCCTCACAGCTCATGTTCTCGAGACCTTTAACCATTTTTGTTGCTCTTCTCTGGGCCTTCTCCAGTTTCTCCACATCTTGAAATGTGCCAAGAACTGGACAAAATACTCCAAATAAGGCCTAATCGGTGCAGAGTAGAGTGAAAGAATGACTTCTTGTGCTTGCTTACAACTCTCCTGTTAATGCAGCCCAGAATCATGTTTGCTTTTTTTGCAACAGCGTCACACTGTTGACTCCTACTTAGCTTGTGGTCCACTATGACCCCTAGACCCTTTTCGGCAGGACTCCTTCCTAGACAGTCACTTCCCATTCTGTGTGTGTGAAACTGATTGTTCCTTTCTAAGTGGAGCATTTTTCATTTGTCCTTGTTAAACTTCATCTTGTTTACCTCAGACCACTTCTCCAGTTTGTCCAGATCATTTTGAATTATGACCCTATCCTCCAAAGTACTTGCAACCTCTCCCAACTTGAGATCATCTGCAAACTTAATAAGTGCACTCTCTACGCCACCATCTAAATGGTTGATGAAGATATTGAACAGAACCAGTCCGAAAACAGATCCCTGTAGAACACCACTTGTGATGCCCTTCCAGCAGGATTGTGAACCGTTAATAACTACTCTCTGAGTACGGTTATCCAGCCAGTTATGCACTCACCTTATAGTAGCCCCGTCTAAGTTGTATTTGCCTAGTTTATTGATAAGAATATAATGCAAGACCTTATCAAATGCCTTACTAAAGTCTAGGTATACCACATCCACCACTTCTCCCTTGTCCACAAGACTCGTTATCCTATCACAGAAAGCTCTCAGATTGGTTTGACATGATTTGTTCTTTACAACTCCATGCTGGCTGTTCCCTAGCACCTTACTATCTTCTAAGTGTTTACAGATGATTTCCTTAATCACTTGCTCCATTATCTTTCCTGACACAGAAGTTAAACTAACTGGTCTGTAGTTTCCTGGGTTCTTATAGATGGACACTATATTTGCCCTTTTCCAGTCCTCTGGAATTTTTCAGGTATCTCTTCTATCTGTTCCTTGAGTATTCTAGGATGCATTTCATCAGGCCTTGGTGACTTGCCGACATCTAACTTTTCTAAGTGATTTTTAACTTGTTCTTTTTTAATTTTACCTCCTAACCCTACCCACTTCCCACTAGCATTCACTATGTTCGGCATTCCTTCATCATCAGACTTCTTGGTGAAGACTGAAACAAAGAAGTCATTAAGCCCCTCTGTGTTCCCAGTGTGTAGGGCAGAGTTGACAATGCCAGCGATCCAGACACTGCCGGCCATGTGGACACATGCTCCCCTGTTCATCACTCTTGCATAGTGCAGCAGGGGGCTGATGATAAGGGTCTGGGAGGTGTGGGGGAGTTGAGGGCAGGGTGCTCTGAGATGTGTTGAAAGTGCAGGAGTCAAGGCAGGGAGATAGGGCATGGGGGCTGAAGGAGTCAGGGCAGATTAGAAGTGTGGGGGTTTTAGGGCGTAGAGTGGAGGGTGCTGGAGTAAAGGTGGAGGTGGGGGTAGAGGAGAGAGCCTCAGGGCTGGTCTGGGGGAGTGCAAGAGTCAGAGTAGAAGGATGGGGGATTGGAAAGGTCTCAGGATGGAGTTGAGGGTGTAGAATCTCCCAGGCAGCAGGAGGGCAAACTGAAGGATGGGGCTAGGCTGAGAAGCATCCTTGCCCAGGCAGCATCATTGAAAACATGCCTATGGAGACCTCCAAGGCTGAGGAAACCACCGAGCTACAGAGGATAGGAGCCAGCCCACCAGGGGAAGATGAAAGGCCTCCATCACAGGAAGCTGGACGCTTCGGGCAGAAGGCCCGTCGTCCATAGAGCTAAAAAATATTGTGTATGATGAGTAGGCATGAGGAGTCTCCCACCAAGGCAGGGGGAACAGATGTCATGTTCTCCTGAGGCTTTAAAATAAGTTTGGACAGGGCAGGAGACAAAATCCCACAGGCAGCTCAGAACACAGAGACTGGGGTGAAGGGTTGGATTCTGGGGGAAACATGGGACATCACAGCACGAAGAAAGAAGACACAAGAGAGAACAGAAAAGAGAAATCCACCAGACGTCTCAGGTGTGTGTCCCCTAATACAAGGGGAGTGTGGACAATGGTGGCCAATGAAACGGTGTGGTGGGTTCTACATGGATGAGTTAACTCTGCTGCACACAACACATCAGTGTGTGAGGCGACAGCTCCAGGTCATAGCAGGGATCCATCGATGTTTGTAATTGGATGTTTTGTTGTTATTAAGACCATATTTGAAATAATTATATGGGGTCATATTTGCAGATGTAACTTTTATTCTGTACCCCCAGCTTACAGCCTGGTTGCACATACGGATTGGTCCCAGGACTGACCCTTGGGGGACACCACTAGTTACCCCTCTCCATTCTGAAAATTTACCATTTATTCCTACCCTTTGTTTCCTGTCTTTTAACCAGTTCTCAATCCAAGAAAGGACCTTCCCTCTTATCCCATGGCCATGTAATTTACACAAGAGCCTTTGGTGAGGGACCTTGTCAAAGGCTTTCTGAAAATCCAAGTATACTATATCTACTGGATCCCCCTTGTCCGCATGTTTGTTAACCCCTTCAAAGAACTCTAGCACTTTAAAGACTAACAAAATACGTAGATGGTATCATGAGCTTTCATGGGCACAGCCCACTTCTTCAGATGACCAGACTGTTGGATGTCCAGAACCAAAATAAATGTAAAGGAATGTAATGCAAGGAAGGAAGTTAGTGCACTAGGAATTCCAAAGAACTTGATTTGAGCCCAAGCCTTCAACAAATGTTATGTACCAAACTCCCATGAGATTTAGCTCATTGCTTTGCTACTGGCTTACTTAGGCTATGTCTAGACTGCAGGCTTCTTTTGAAAGAGCCTCTTTCGAAAGATCGCGTCTAGACTGCAGGCGGATCTTTCGAAAGAGAAATCCGCTTTTTCGAAAGAGAGCACCCAGCGAGTCTGGATGCTCTCTTTCGAAGACGGCCTCTTTACATTGAAGAATGCCTTCTTTCGAAAGAGGAACTTTCGAAAGAAGGCGTTCTTCCTCGTAAATTGAGGTTTACCGCCATCGAAAGAAAAGCCGCGTTCTTTCGAAATAATTTCGAAAGAACGTGGCTTGAGTCTGGACGCAGGGGAAGTTTTTTCGGGAAAAGGCTACTTTTCCCGAAAAAAACCCTGAGTCTGGACACGGCCTTAGTGGCTACATCTAGACTGGCATGATTTTCCGGAAATGCTTTTAACGGAAAAGTTTTCCATTAAAAGCATTTTTGGAACAGAGCGTCTAGATTGGTACAGATGCTTTTCCGCAAAAGCACTTTTTGCGGAAAAGCGTCCGTGGCCAATCTAGACGCGCTTTTCCGCAAAAAAGCCCCAATCGCTATTTTCGCGATTGGGGCTTTTTTGCAGAATACAAATCTCAGCTGAATACACTGGCCCTTTTGCGCAATAGTTTTGCACAAAAGGGACTTTTGCCCGAACGGGAGCAGCATAGTATTTCCGCAAAAAGCACGGATTTCTTACAGTAGGAAGTCAGTGCTTTTGCGGAAATTCAAGCAGCCAGTCCAGACAGCTGGCAAGTTTTTCTAGAAAAGCAGCCGATTTTCTGGAAAAACTGGCCAGTCTAGACACAGCCAGTGAGTTTGGGCAATAGCCAGTATGTCAGAACTGTATGTCCAATTACAGTAGGCCCAGTTTAATATCGTATTCGATCAAGGAAATTCCCCTGTGCAAATTCCTACCTCCCAAAAGTCATCTGGAACAAAAAAGTCAACCAACAAATCAATTAAATGAAACAAAACTAAAAAGAAACAAAGAAACACACCGTCATGCCTCAAACTAGATTTTTAACCCAAAAAAGGAGCAGCAGAGACTTCCTGAAGTCCATTAGGGACGTAGCGGTGGCTGTTGATATTCTGTCCACTTGCTCAGATAGCATGGTGAGGTTCCCAGTACAAATCTCTAAGACAGAGAGATATGTGTGTAGGTAGATTTAAGGATAGATATGTAGATTCTGATTTTATCCACACAGGTGTGATTCTAAATTAACAGATTAAATGTCAGTGAAGTTAGCCTTGATTTCATTACTTCATAAAAAGTTTGCAGCCCGTGTTCTTACGGAAATAACTTTGTCAACAGTTGATTTTATTTATACAGAAACACAGAATGAAATCACAATCAAGGACCAATGATGGGCATTTTAATTTTTGGGGAATAACCTCCACACTATCAATTTCTCCAGCGCAGCTTTGATCTCCTTGTTCCTCATGCTGTAGATGACCGGATTCATCATGGGAGGCACCACGGCGTAGAGAACACCCACCACTAGATCCAGCTTTGATGCTGAGCTGGACGTGGGTTTCAGGTAGTCAAAGAACCCAGTGCAAATTAACAGAGAGATCACAGCGAGGTGGGGGAGGCAGGTGGAGAAGGCTTTGTGCCGGCCCTGCTCCGAGGGGATTCTCAGCACCGCTTTCAAAATCTGAACATACGACCCAACGATAAAAGCAAAGCAATTTAAACCCAAAAAAGCACTAAAGGAAAGAAGCCCAAGTTCACTGCGGTAGGAGTCGGAGCAGGCCAGCTTGAGGAGCTGGGGGATTTCACAGAAGAACTGGTTGATGACATTGGACTGGCAGAAGGGTAACATGAAGGTGTTCCCAGTGTGTATGGCAGAGTAGACAATACCAGTGATCCAGGTACTGGCTGCCATTTTGACACAAACTCTCCTGTTCATCACTTGCTCATAGTGCAGTGGATGGCAGATGGCCACATATCGGTCGTAGGCCATGACGGTGAGAAGGGCAAAATCAGTTGAAATGAAGACGACAAAGAGAAAGACTTGGGCGACACAGGCAGGGTAGGAAATCACCCTGGTGTCTAGGAGAGAGTTGACCATGGATTTGGGGACGGTGACGGAGATGGAGCCGAGGTCTAGGATGGACAGGTTCACCAGGAAGAAGTACATGGGGGTGTGGAGACGGTGGTCCATGGTGATGGCTGAGATGATGAGAAGATTCCCCATTAGGGCTGCCAGGTAAATTATCAGGAACAGCACAAAGTACAAAATCTGCAGCTCCCGAACATCAGAGAAGCCCCGGAGCAGGAACTCGGACACGGTGCTTCCGTTGGACATTTTCTTCCTCCTTTCACAGTATAGTGGCTGCGGAGGGAAGGACACAGACGGGGTGGGGATTAGAGTGATACACGGAACGGCCGTGATTCCCCTCCGCAATCTCTCATGCTGTGGGTGTCCACGATGCCCAGCACCCATCCCAGCTACTCACATGGAGCGGTGAGTGACCACACGGGTGTCAATTGGCCGGGACCCCGTATGGTCCATGGAGCTGCATTCGTCTGCAGCATCTGACGATCAGGCTCAGGTTGGAGGTGGATAGAATGCTGATCACTCAGTTTTACCATTCAACCAGGACAGGTTGTAGCCCCAAAATCCAGGACTCTGCTCCGGCAATATGCTTCTGCAGCAGAGAGCCCAGGAGCCTACGGGCAGTAGGGCCAGCTGGGCAGGACAACAGAGTCAGTAGCCTGGTTGTGGGCAGCACGGGACCAGAGTTGGAGCCCTCCAGCAGCCCCCAGGAACGTGGCGCCGGGGTCGGACTCCATGGCTTCCCTGGCTGTGCGAGGTCAGACTGAGGCTGGGGGGTTGGGGATGAGCCCCGTGGCTTCCCCTGGCAGGACAGGCCTGGAGCCCCGTGGCTTTCTCCAGCTGGGTGGGGCCAGGGTTGGAGCCCCAGCCTTGTGGCTGCTCCTGGCTGCACAGGAAGAGAGTCCCATTGCAGGATCTGCAGCTTGTACTGCCCAGGTAGTGAGCAGTGCCTGGCTGCGGAGCCCAGCGGGGTTGGGGGGAGGCTGAGCCAGGGTTACCTGCTGGGGCAGCCTGCCAGCAGTGGGCGATGGACTTGGGGGCCGGTGGCAGAAGACCTCCCCTGGTCCGGCAGATTCTCTTGTTCGGGACTGGTCAGGTCCCAAGAATGCTGAACCAGAGAGGTCCAACCTGTGTCCCTTTGAAATAGAAAGACACACTGTTGTGATGGAGGAGCTAGGGTCAGATTTGACCATTACTGGACTATACTAATGCTCACACCCTGTGTCAGCCTGAGATACCCGTCGGGGATAATTTTTGTTAAATTATATCAAAGAAACACTAGGGGTTCAACTCCAGAACTATTCTGGAGACGTCTGTTATTGTTGTACGACAACCCATGCGCTGGAAAACTCAAAACGTTTGTTTCCTTCATTTAGCTGAAAATGTTCCTGTTTCCATCAGTGTGCATTAGGGTTGTCTCGTTCTTAAGAAAAACAAATGTTTGCTTTTCCCAGTTTCTATGACGAGACACCTCTTCTAGGAGGAAAGAATGCCTCCAAGCAGCGGCAAATGTTTTAGTAAATACAGATAACAAGTCATGAAGAGGAGCTTCAGGAGGTAGCCAAGTTAGTCTGTTAGGCTGTGTCTACACTGGCCACTTATTCCGGAAAAGCGGCCGCTTTTCCAGAATAACTTGCCAGCTGTCTATACTGGCCCCTTGAATTTCCGGAAAAGCACTGACGATCTACTGTAAGAAATCAGCCGCTTTTCCGGAAATACTATGTTGCTCCCGTTCGGGCAAAAGTCCTTTTTCCGGAAAACTGTTCCGGAAAAGGGCCAGTTTAGACAGCATAGTACTGTTTTCCGCAAAAAAGCCCCGATTGCGAAAATGACAATCGGGGCTTTTTTGCGGAAAAGCGCATCTACATTAGCACGGACGCTTTTCCGGAAAAAGTGCTTTTCCGGAAAAGCATCCTGCCAATGTAGACGTGCTTTTTACGGAAATACTTATAACAGAAAACTGTTCCGTTTTAAGCATTTCTGGAAAAGGGTGCCAGTGTAGACGTAACCTTAGGGTATGTCTACACTTGCAGCCTATTTCAGAATAGGACTGCTAATGTAGGCATTTGGAATTGCAAATCAAGCCCGGGATTTAAATATCCTGCGCTTGATTTGCATCTCTCCGGCTGGGTGCCATTTTTGAAATTTACAAGCCTGGAATAACTGCCCGCGTCTACATGCGGCAGTGAAATGGGCGTTCGAAATAAAGCCCTATTTCAAACTACCTGTTAAACTCCTCATTGCAGGAGGAATAACAGGTAGTTCGAAATAGGGTTTTATTTCAAATGCCTGCTTCACTGCTGCGTGTAGACGCGGGCAGTTATTCTGGGCTTGTAAATTTCAAAAATGGCGCCCAGCCAGGAATATGCAAATCAAGCACGGGATATTTAAATCCCAGGCTTGATTTGCAATTCTGAATGCCTACATTTGAAGCCCTATTCTGAAAGAGGCTGCAAGTGTAGACATACCCTTAGGCTATGTCTAGACTGCAAGCCTCTTTCGAAAGAGGCTCTTTCGAAAGATACTTTCGAAAGAGCCTCTTTCGAAAGAGAGCGTCTAGACTGCACGTTGAACTTTCGAAAAAGCGGCTTGCTTTTTCAAAAGAAAGCATCCAGTGAGTCTGGATGCTCTCTTTCGAAGAAGCCCTATTTACATTGAAGAACGCCTTCTTTCGAAAGAGGAACTTTCGAAAGAAGGCGTTCTTCCTCGTGAAATGAGGTTTACCACCATCGAAAGAAAAGCCGCGTTCTTTCGATTTAATTTCGAAAGAACGCGGCTTGAGTCTGGACGCAGGGGAAGTTTTTTCGGAAAAAGGCTACTTTTCCCGAAAAAACCCCTGAGTCTGGACACAGCCTTACAGAAAAAAATAACAAATGGTCAGGTAGCACTTTATAGACTAACAAAACATGTCGACAGTATCATGAGCTTTCGTGGGCAAAACCCACTTCTTCTGATGAAACTCCAGTCATCTGAAGAAGTGGGCTCCGCCCACGAAAGCTCATGATCCCATCGACATGTTTTGTTAGTCTATAAAGTGCTACCAAGTCATGAAGAGTTCCTCTTGTCACTGAGTTGCATTCTGAAAGCTGCCCAGGACATTAACACGTAAACCTGTTGGATTGAAATAACAGACTCACCGTGCCGGTGTTTGTCGGATGTTTCCTGCCTTTGCTGCACCGGACTCTTCACTGCCGGGATTCTGCCCTCATTGCGTGTCTGTGAATAACGCCCCGTCGCTGGGTTATCCCGCAGCTGGTTCCCGGACTCTCCACTGTATTTCCCCATCTCAGGCAGGTGGAAGGACTAAACAGGATGGGGGCAGAAAGTGAAACTGCTCCCGGCTTGTTCAGGCTGCAAACATGGTCCCAGCTCCGGATGTCCCTGCTCTGGGGCCGAGGAGCTGAACTTGGTCTCCGGGGCGGTGAGCCCAGCTCGGATCTCACCTGCGGCGCAAACCGCCCTCGCTGACCTGGACCCACAGAGAAGAACACGACATGCCCCAGATCTCACTCCATGGCAGCGTCCCTAGAAGGAGCCTAGCTACCCACAAGGCAGGGCTGAGGAGCAGTAGGAAGGAGATTGCGGAAGAAGCTATTTATTGGTAGCACAGGCATGTGACAGAACAGCCCGGAGCTGACGTGCACCAGAGCCCCAGCTGGCCTGGGACAGCCTGCTCCTTCGTTAACCCCCCCTGATCCACTCTGGGAGAGCAGAGATTTTTTTTTGTCTGTTGCATTGCACCAGGACTTGTTGGGATGCAGCCCCCAGGGGATCCCAGAGCTCAGGCTGCCCCGGCTGTTGGATTTTGGTCACTAAGAGGTTCAAGAACATAAGAACATCAGAATGGCCATACTGGGTCAGACCAAAGGTCCATCTAGCCCAGCATCCTGTCTGCTGACAGTGGCCAGCACCAAGTACCCCAGAGAAGGTGGACTGAGGACAACGATCATACAGGAAAGAGAGTCACTGGGCAGGTGAAAGGGGCTGGTTGGGGGCACCTCCTTTCCTCCACTCGGGAGTGCCCCAGCCCTGAGCTTGCCACCTCCCAGGTGCTCTTTAGAGAGCTGAATCTCCTCTTGATTCATACAGGGACATTGCTGGCTGGTCCCCTTTGTTAGGGAGCGGAGGGAAAGTGCACAGCTTGCTGCATTCCTCACTGTGGCTGTGGAGCCCAGGGGGCAGATGAATCAGGACCTGCCCCAGCTGGGGGACACACACCCCTCCCCTGGCTGTGCCTACTGGAGGGCAGTGTCCCTGGAGAGGTGTTTCTCACCTGGTGTGGGAGAAAAATCAAATAAACTCCAATTGTGTCTAAGGGGGGACTGTGCAGGAAATCAAAACTCTCTAAGGGTGTGTCTAGACTACAGAGTTTTGTTGACAAAAGTGGACTTTTGTCAACAAAACTATACCTGCGTCCATACCGCCTTTGAGTTATGTCGACATAACGTTGACAAAACTCAGCAGTTTTGTCGACGTATGTAAACCTCATTCTACGAGGAATGACAGAGTTCTGTCCATAGAAGGCATTATTGCATCTACACTGTCCTTTGCGTCCACACTGTTATGTCGAAAAAGTGGCTTGCTTTGTCGACAGAACTGGATGCAGTCTAGACGCTTTTTGTCGACAGAAGCTTTGTCGACAGTATCTGTCGACAAAACTTCTGTCGACAAAACCCTGTAGTCTACACATACCCTAAAAGAAAACTGCTGTAAGGGTTAAAAGTTTTCCAGGCCTCTCTCCCTGTAACAGAGAGAAATCAAATTAACTCTAATCAAGACCCTTACAATGCCTATCTCAAATTCATCGATACTCCAAGTCTGTCACAATTTGTCATGTAAACCCTTATCTTTGTCACAGTTTGCCTTGTAGACTCCTCACTCAGGTTCTCATGTGCCTTTGTTCTATAAAACTTACTTCTAGCATACTTGGTGTAAACAGAAACCTCTCGGAGTACTTCTGCTGAGACTTTGATATGTTAAAGAAAACAATCAACAACTAAACTGTCTGAGCATACTGTATTAAGGATCCCAGAACCTGTCTCTCAGGGCTGCTGCTGCTCTCACTCTGGTAGCGGTCAGCCTGCATGCATGCATAATAAAGTTTTCCTTCTAGGGTTACGTCTAAACGACATGCCTCCATCGACGGAGGCATGTAGATTAGCCAGATCGGCAGAGGGAAATGAAGCCGCGATTAAAATAATCGCGGCTTCATTTAAATTTAAATGGCTGCCCCGCTCTGCCGATCAGCTGTTTGTCGGCAGATCGGGGCAGTCTGGACGCGACGCGCCGACAAAGAAGCCTTTCTTGATCGGCACAGGTATGCCTCGTGAAACCAGGTTTACCTGTGCCGATCAAGAAAGGCTTCTTTGTCGGCGCGTCGCGTCCAGACTGCCCCGATCTGCCGACAAACAGCTGATCGGCAGAGCAGGCCAGCCATTTAAATTTAAATGAAGCCGCGATTATTTTAATCGCGGCTTCATTTCCCTCTGCCGATCTGGCTAATCTACATGCCTCTGTCGATGGAGGCATGTAGCCTAGACACACCCCTAGATTTCTCTCCTGCCTCACTGCTTTGACCTCCGACCTCGGACCTTTCTGGGGACTCTGTACCCCAGGGAGCGAGATTTCCCCAACACTGGTTTCAAACTTCTGCAGCAAGAGAGAGCTGGGGTGGTCCTCTCTCCCCTGGGCAGCCTGTATCCTGCACCCCTCCTCCCCAGCCCCGCCCCGCCCCGCCCCAGAGCCATGATTCAAACGGACCATGGACATGTTCACGTTATTTTCCAAAAAAAAAAACCAACAAAAATTAATTGAGTTGAGGACCTGAGCAATGCCGGGTAAATCTGGTGTTCAATAATCTGATGCTTTATAATATTATATAACATTGATATAATCCCTTAGAGAGACTCACGCCATTTTTTGGATCAGAGGGGTAGCCGTGTTAGTCTGGATCTGCAAAAGCGACAAGGAGTCCTGTAGCACCTTAGGGTGTGTCTAGACCACAGGGTTTTGTCGACAAAAGTGGAGTTCTGTCGACAAAACTATACCTGCGTCTACAGTACTGCTGAGTTCTGTCGACATAATGTCAACAGAACTCATCAGTTTTGTCGACGGCGGTAAACCTCTTTCTGTGAGGAATAACGTCTTTTGTTGACAGAGTTCTGTGGATAGAAGGCGTTATTGCATCTACACTGTCTTTTGCATCTACACTCTCATGTCGACAAAGCAGCTTGCTTTGTCGACAGAACTGGATGTAACCTAGACGCTCTTTGTCGACAAAGCCTCTGTCGACAAAAGCCTGTAGTCTAGACGTACCCTTCATTTTCCTATGCGGGGTAGCCTAATCTACATGCCTCTGTCGCCAGAGGCATGTAGTCTAGACCTACCTTAAGGGTATGTCTACACTGCAGTGTTTTTCTGGAAAAACAATATTTGTGTCCCCACTGCCATTGAGTTCTTTCGACAGAAAGTCGAAAGAATGGAGGGGTTTTCCCCTTCGTCATAAAAGATGTGTGTGGATGCAGAAGAGGGTATTCCAGGAAATAACACAGGTCCCCTGGTGGCCACTCCATCCAGACTAATCACAACTTAACTGCGAGAGAGCGTCCGATCAATGTGGATGCTCTCTTTCGAAAAAGCAAATCATTTTTTCATTACACTTTTGCTGTATGGACGCTCTCTTTTGAAATAAGCTTTTCCGGAAGATCTCTTCTGGAACAGCTTCTTCCGAAAGAAGCCTGCAAACTAGATGTAGCCTAAGGCTGAAGAGACAGCACTCGATTCAAATGAAATCTCATGATCCTATATATATTTTTCTTAGTCTCTCAAGTGCCACAGGACTACTTGTTTTTAAAGTGACAGACTAACAGGGCTCCCCGTCTTTTTCGTGTATTGGTTTACCTGTCCCCTATAATAACCAAAGCCGAATGAAGGCAGCTCTGGTTTAGGGATCAACACTATAGTCTGATTTCTTCAGACTATGAATCAAAAGTCCAGATCCAAAGGGACCCGGATAAGATTCCATTGCTAATCCATTTCTGCCATCGCTGGACTCACTCTCCACTTAGCAGAAGGAGCCCGTTATCGAATCGGATCATTCCCCTCGACGCAAATGCAGTCAATGAGGTCATCCCAGGAGATGGAGAGATAATCGGGCGTCTGGAGAGTGGAACTACATGTTAAATACTCCTGAAACCACAAGGTGCATGAGAAGATGCTGCAGCCTTTGAGTCCAGAACAAGAGTCAAAAATTCACAGACGTTAATATTTCCTGCTGTGTGCATTCATTTTATTCCATAAATTAAAACATGGAAAAGGCAAGGAATTGTTGCTCTTTTATTTATTTGGGGTTTTTTTTGGATCTGATCAAAGGGTTACTTCTTGAAATTCACTGTCGAGGATGCGGTTTATAATCAGTGCAAGCAAGTACATCCAATAAACCATCATGTGACCCCCCAGATGTCAGAGACGTTGCACAAACATTGTAAGTAAATTGGATTTGATAATTATAAAATAACCTGGTTAAATAGAAAATTCCTTTCCAAGTACCTTCTAAGTACTCCTCCTGCAATGAGGAGTAGCGGTAGTCTGAATTAGGGGCTTTAGTTCGAACTACCTAGCCTGTGTAGCCGCTGGCAGGGAGTCCAAACTACATTTAAAAATGGTGGCGCCCGGGAACATGAAAATAAAGCCCAGGATACTTTTAATCCCAGGTTTTATTTGCAAGTTCGAATGACTACATTAGCCACCCTAGTTCAAATTAGGGTGGCTAGTGTAGACATACCCTATTAGCCAGGATGGGTAGGGATGGTCCCTGGCCTCTGTTTGTCAGAGGCTGGGAATGTGCCACAGAGGAGGGATCACAGGATGGTTCCTTGCTCTGTTCACTCCCTCTGGGGCATCTGGCGCTGGCTACTGTGGGCCGATGGGACACTGGGCAGGATGGACCTTTGGTCTGACCAGTCTGGCCATTCTCCCGCTCTACTCTGTGCTGATTAGGCCTCCATTGGAGTATTTTGTTCAGTTCTGGGCACCGCACTTCAAGAAAGATGTGGAGAAATTGGAGAGGGTCCAGAGAAGAGCAAGAAGAATGATGAAAGGTCTAGAGAACATGAGCTATGAGGGAAGGTTGAAAGAATTGGGCTTGTTTAGTTTAGAAAAGAGAAGATTGAGGGGGGACATGAGAGCCGTTTTCAGGTATCTAAAAGGGTGTCATGAGGAGGGAGAAAACTTGTTCATCTTGGCCTCTGAGGATAGAACAAGAAGCAATGGGCTTAAACTGCAGCAAGGGAGGTTGAGGTTGGACATTAGGAAAAAGTTCCTACCTGTCAGGGTGGTGAAACACTGGAATAAATTGCCCAGGGAGGTTGTGGAATCCCCACCTCTGGAGATATTTAAGAGCAGGTTAGATAAATGTCTATCAGGGATGGTCTAGACAGTATCTGGTCCTGCCATGAGGGCAGGGGACTGGACTCGATGACCTCTCGGGGTCCCTTCCAGTCCTAGTATCTGTGATTCTATGATTCTCATATTTTCTATGTTTTCATGTATTCCCTATTGTGGACTTACCACACAAGGGTGCCCTACGGCACCATCATTTATTCCCCTTGTAATTATTTGAATGCTGTATAGCTTTGTCCGCATGTGGAGAGTTGTACTAATTTGAACATGCTGGCAACGTGAAACCAACTCCATTTTGGGTGTAGACAGGGCTTCCCTGCAGTCCCAGGAGAAAGTCCACAGCATGTACTGTCCTATTCCAACCCTCAGCAGGCACATAAGAACATAAGAACGGCCGTACTGGATCAGACCAAAGGTCCATCTAGCCCAGTATCCTGTCTGCCGACAGTGGCCAGCACCAGGTGCCCCAGAGAGGGTGGACTGAAGACAATGATCAAGCGATTTGTCTCCTGCGATCCCTCTCCAGCCTCTGACAAACAGAGGCCAAGGACACCATTTTATCCCCTGGCTAATAGCCTTTTATGGACCTAACCTCCATGAATTTATCCAGCTTCTCTTTAAACTCTATTATAGTCCTAGCCTTCACAGCCTCCTCTGGCAAGGAGTTCCACAGGTTGACTATGCGCTGTGTGAAGAACTTTATTTTATTAGTTTTAAACCTGCTCCCCATTAATTTCATTTGGTGTCCTCTAGTTCTTCTATTTAGGCACGAGTCATCGCGACCAGCCACGCGTGGTCCCTGCTCACAGGGATTCTGGTGACCTCCTCATTGCTTTCCACGTAGGCAGGAACATGGCCATGGCACAGGACAACCGGAGCACAGTGACAGAATTCATCATCCTGGGCTTCCCATCCACTAAGGATTTCCAGGTTTTGTTCTTCACTCTCTTCCTCCTCATCTACCTTTTCACCATCCTGGGCAACATCCTCCTGCTGCTTACCCTGTGGACAGAGCCTCACCTCCACATCCCGATGTATTTCTTCCTGGCTAACCTGTCGGTGTTGGAGATCGGGTACACCTCGGTCACCGTCCCCAAGCTGCTGGCGGTCTTCCTGGCCAGAGCCAGGGTCATCTCCCTCACCGCTTGCCTCGCGCAGTCCTACTTCTTCTTCTTCCTGGGCTCCACCGAGTGCTTCCTCCTAGCCATCATGGCCTATGACCGCTACTTGGCTATCTGCAACCCGCTGAGGTACCCAATGCTCATGAGTAGCAAGACATGCGCATGGCTGGCTTTTGGTTCCTGGGGGTGCGGTTTGTTGACCCCCTCCCTTCCCAATTTCTTGGTGAGACAGCTGCAGTTCTGTGGAGCCGTTCTAGATCACTTCTTCTGTGATGTCCCACCACTGCTCAGCCTGTCGTGCACGGACCCCTATGTGAGTGCCAACACCATCTTCGTCAGCGCCGCCATCATTGTGCTAGGCTCCTTCTTGCTCACCTCCCTCTCCTATGCCTACATCTTGGCAACCGTCCTGCGGATGTCATCTTCCAAGGGTCGCCAGAAAGCCTTCTCCACCTGCACTGCCCACTTGACGGTGGTGTGTCTCTACTACAGCACAGTGATTTTCATGTACGTCACTCCGACGGCCCGGCAGTCAATGGATGTCAACAAAGTGGTGGCCGTGGTCTACAGTGTGCTGACCCCCATGCTCAATCCCCTCATTTACAGCCTGAGGAATGAGGATGTCAAGAAAGCCCTGAGGAGAATGATGCTAAGGATATTCCATATCTCAGGGCTGGGCATTCCCACAGGTCAGTGCAGAAGTGCAGCCGAACCTCGGCATTACGAACAGCCTGGGAATGGAGAATGTTCATGACTCTGCAATGGTCACAGCTCGGAACAAAACACTAAGGCTGTGTCTACACTGGCATGAATTTCCGGAAATGCTTAAAACAGAATAGTTTTTGTTATAAGTATTTCCGGAAAAAGAGCGTCTACATTGGCAGGCTGCTTTTCCGGAAAAGCCCCTTTTCCGGAAAAGCATCTGTGGCCAATGTAGACGTGCTTTTCCGGAAAAGAGCCCCGATCGTCATTTTCGCAATCGGGGCTTTTTTCCGGAAAAGACTCAGGGCTGTCTTCACTGGCCCTTTTCCGGAGCAGTGTTCCGGAATAAGGACTTATGCCCGAGCGGGAGCAGAATAGTTTTCCCGGAATAGCGGCTGATTTTGTACAGTACAGCGTCGTTGCTTTTCCGGAAATTCAAGGGCCAGTGTAGACAGCTCGCAGCTTATTCCGGAAAAGCGGCTGATTTTCCGGAATAAGTGGCCCAGTGTAGACACAGCCACCGGCTGTTCTTCTGAAAGTTGGCAACTGAACCGTAACAGAATGCAGCTTCAAAACTGCCCTTTTCACCATCTTCATTTAAACCAGACAAGTGGAAAAACAGTTTCTTTACCTTGTCAAAACTTTTAAAAACGTTTCCTTTATTATTTATAGTAGTTTACATTTAACATAGTATCATGTTGTACTTGCATTTTTCCCTCTCTTCTGCTCCCTGGTTGTGTGCTGCTAGTTCCCAATGAAGTATGTGGTTGACCAGTCAGTTTGCAAGTGTGGTGTGCGTAACTCTGAGCTTCTGAGAGAGGTCTGCAAAGTCATGATTGGGATGGAGAAAGTAAATAAGGAAAAGCTGTTTACTTGTTCCCATAGGACAAGACCCAGTGCTCTAAGGCTATAGGAAAAGAGGTCCCCAATAAAAATATTGGACAAAATTGCCCAGAAGGTTAATATGAGACCATAAAAATACCAGAAAGGTGCATTTGTCTCAGGCATTGAATTAATCACTGGATACAGTGTGTCAACGCAAATGAGAATAGACCTTACTTGGCCTATATCAAAATGGGGTCTCTTACGTTTCCGGGGACACAGACCAATAAAAGAAGAGCATGGACACTCTGATGGTCATGCAGAGACAATTATAGTATAAAAAGGGGGTGCCCAGCATGGGAAACCTGAGCTACTTTTGGAAGAGTCCAGCAGAAGCCTCTCATCATGGAGCACATTGGCCTTCTTTGGAAATAAGGTGAGGATGGATGGGTGATGGAGAGAGATGCTGTGATCAAACCAACCTATACAGGAAGATAGGTGGTAGCATGTCCGAGGGAACTAGTGAGCCTCACCAGAGGAGTACTACGTAATTTGTTTGGCTACGTCTAGACAGCACGCCTTTTTCGACAGAGGCTTTGTCAACAGACACTGTCGACAAAGCCTCTGTCGAAAAAGAACGTCTAGACTACAACCAGTTCTGTCAAAAAAGCAAGCCGCTTTTTCGAAAGTGCAGACGCTCTCTTTCGAGAAAGCACAGCTTGCATGCAAGAGTTCCTTTGTTCGACAGAACTCTGTCGAAAAAAGGTGTTATTCCTCATAAAACGAGGTTTACCGCTGTCGACAACGCTGCCACGTTCTGTTGACTTACTCTCGACAGAACACGGTGGTAGTGTAGAGGCTGGTCTAGTTCTTTCGACAAAAGCCCACTTTTATCGAAAATACCCTGTAGTTTAGACACACCCTTTGTATTGCTGTAAAAGGTGGCGTCTCAGAAGGAATGTGTTAGTCTGGCCTGGCGAGGACAGAAAGTTATTCCGTTGTTACAGGCACACATATATTAGTGGTCCAGTGGAGCCACGTCCTAGCACTGCTTTGTCAACAATAAACTTGGCCGGGTGCCATCACTACAAACCAAGTCTTTGGATTTATTGGGCCGTCCTAATGCGTTCTGTTCTGCTCTCCGAACCGAGCTAAGAAAACAAACACAAGCGGCCACCGTCCCCTCAGCCGCTTTGAAACACCCACCGCGGAGAGTGAGGTTGTCAAAAGTGGGCCCACCAGTGTGTGTGTAACCTGAAAGAAGGAGCTTTTTCCGAAGGCACGCAGAGGAGGAGAGATGAGTTTCTCGGGGAGCAGTTTCTGGAAGTGGAGGCATCCCGGGAGACAGGACGGAAAAGAGCACACCAAGTGTATGTCTAGACTACAGGGTTTTGTCGACAGAAGTTTTGTCAACAGATACTGTCGACAAAGCTTCTGTCGACAAAGAGCGTCTAGACTACAGCCAGTTCTGTCGACACAGCAAGCCGCTTTGTCGACATGACAGTGTGGATGCAAAGGACAGTGTAGATGCAATAATGCCTTCTATCGACAGAACTCTGTTGACAAAAGGCGTTATTCCTTGTAGAATGAGGTTTACATACATCGACAAAACTGCTGAGTTTTGTCGACGTTATGTCGACATAACTCAAAGGCAGTGTGGATGCAGGTATAGTTTTGTCGACAAAAGTGGACTTTTGTCGACAAAACCCTGTATTCTAGACACACCCCAAGTGTCCTGTGAGAGGAAGGGAGAGGGCCTGGGGGTGGGGGATGCCGGCAAGCAGACCGAGACGGCCAGTGAGGTAGAGAGTTCCAGGGCCCTGAAGCAGACTTCCATGTGATGGAACTATTTGAAGGACTCCTGGTCTGTCTGGGGAACAAGGGAAGTGTTCAGATTTGCACCATCTTTGCCACTACTGAGAACAGCCTCTCTCTACCCTCTTTAAAACTTCCCTTTCAGGGAGCTGAAGGCTGCTTTCAAATCCCCCCTCACTCTTCTTCACACTGAACAAGCCCAAATCCCACAGCCTCTCCTCGTAGGTCACGTGATCCAGCTTCCTCAACCTTTTCTTTTTGCCCTCCGCTGGACCCTCTCCAGTGGGCCCACGTCCTTTCGGTAGTGGGGGCCCCAGAACTGGATGCAATCAAAGAACAGAGAATTCAGGATTGAAACCCTTCTGGGTCATTGAGTCCAGTCCCTGCTATCGCAGACAGACCCATCTTACTATTCCTTTCATACATTTATCAAGCTTCACCTTGCATGGGATTGTTTTATATTTATCTGGGTCCAGCTACAGCTCCCACCCGCGGTGCGTTCAGAGCACTGAGGCAAGTGGGTGCATCTGATAACCCTCAATATCAGAGGGTTAGGAACTCAGGACACTACCAGAACAGGGTGTCATGGGTAGGACAACAGTGTCTATCCCAGTCCATGCACATTGGTTGATCCCTTTCTCTGAGGCCTCGGTTTGCGTTGCGTGAGTACAGCACAGGGCTCCAGGGAATGACAGTCATGACAAGTCAAGATTACCATCCTCAGATTGTGTTTTTGTAACTCAGCAACTGATGACCCAGCTGCTTCAAGAAGCCAACTGACTGCCACATATTGGAGAAGAAAGAGAGAGGTGCAGGCCAGGAAACTAGGTTTGCCCAGGGGACACCTCAAAGCATGGAGAAGGGGCATGATTGAGGGTGGGTTGCTTGAAATGGGGCAGTTTCTTGGGATGGGGATTGTAGGGCGAACCAGGTTCTGGGGCTATTCACTGAGGATATTGCAGAAACGTGTCGGTTTCTACACTAACGAGATTTGTTCTATGCTCTGTTCCTCATCGTGAGCGTCACTGTTGATTCTAGATGTTGGGGTGAATGGTCCCTTTGGGAGGAGGGGTCATGTACGGCTTCCCCAGGTGTCTTACTCATGGGGAGTCACAACAGGGAATTTATGCTGAATGCTGAGCCCATGACCCGGTGACACGTACACTAGGGCTCTTCCAAGGAATGTAGAGATGAAATAATTTTCATAGAATCATAGAGCACTAGAACTGGAAGAGATCTCCAGAGGTCATCAAGTCCGATCTGCTACCCTCAAGGCAGGACCAAGCACAATCTAGACCATCCCTGACAGGTGTCTGTCCAACCTGCTCTTAAATATCTCCAGAGATGGGGATTCCACAACCTCCCTAGGCAATTTATTCCAGTTTTAAACCACCCTGAGAGCTAGGATGTTTTTCCCAATGTCCAACCTAAACCTCCCTTGCTGCCCATTGCACCATTTTTCTCTCTCCTCCTTGTATCCCCCTTTTAGACTGACCTAGCATTGGGTTACTGCTAACTTGTTATAGTCAGAGTCCTTCAGGGATCTTGTCTCATGAGAGCAAGAGCGTTTTAGAAAAAGCTCTCAAGAATCAGCTCTTAGCTTGGGCGGCAGATACGGGAAGGCTGTTCGTCCCTCTCCCACTGAAAACTCTCGTGGTGCTTCAGTGCTGACGGTAAAGAATTTGGTGGCTTTGGACCCTGTATGGCAAAGACAGATAGACAAATTAGAGACAAATCAGAAAGGAAGTAGATACGCAGGCTAAGAAAGAGGAAAATCCCAAGTCAGAATGATCTCAAGATTCATATGGTCTGCCTTGAAGAACGTGAAGTCGATTCATATTTTTATTCCTTTCAAATCTTTCCCCCTCTCATTTCGGGACGGGTCTTTTTGCAGAGTCCCGTTGTCTTCTGCTCAGATGCGACAGCTCGTTCTCACCACGTCGGGTGCACCACAGGGGCCATGGTTGGCACCCAAGAAGCTGCTTGAATCTCTGAGCTCTCTTTCTAAAGGAAGCAAACACCAAATTATTATGCCCCGAAAGGAGAACGCTACGGGCTGAAATAGAGCCGCATGAGTCAGCAACAAATACCAGCCCTGAACTGACCTTGCAGGTTTGAGTAGTCAGGAATTCTGTTAAATCCGCCGCACAAGTTCTCATATCAGTTGCTCACAGCACTTGTTCTGCTTTGACTTTCCTTGCCATTTTCCTAGGAGTGCTGTCTTCTGGAAGTCACTTCATTGCGGTGTTGTGCCGTTCTGCTGGGATCGTCTTTGTCCTCGTTTTCCATAATCGTTCCAAACCAGGTCAGAGTTCTTCTTACCTTACCGTCTTGTTTTCTTGTATCTTTTTCATCTTGCTGTCTCCTAGTCTGGCAATACCGATTTGTGATACTGGCAGACCGAGTGCCAGTTCACGCCAAGAGCCCTAGACCTCCCTGAATACTAACAACTTCATAGCTAGAAAGCACCGTTCCTCTCTTGTGTGCTAGAAATATTAAAAAAGGTACAGGTTGAAATTCTCTGGTCCAGCATCCTGGGGACCTGACCAGTGCTGGACCAGAGAATTTGCCAAACCCTGGAAGGCCAATATTGTGTAGCAGCATTACTTACCCTTCCACTGCTTATTGGGGTCTTAGAAGACATTTAAGGTAAATTAGAGCTAAATAACAGCACGAAACCGTGAGCGCCAGGATTGGGGGCGGTGAACAAACTTTATGGAACTGCGGGAAACTTGGCTACACCATGCTAAGTGGACATCCAGCTAACTCAAATCATGCTGGACCGTGGATGTTGCCGGATCGGAGAGTACGGGACTAGAAAAGTTCAACCTGTATTAGAGTTGTAAGTATGTTTTTAGTATTGAGACTTTATGGAATGCTTGTAAGATGCAGCATGTATCAGTCCTACTTATAACTGCTGTATCCCATGTTATATGGTGTTGTTTAAATGCTTGGTCTGTAACTATAACAGTGTTTGCTAGCACCAAAATTCTGTCCACCAGGGGAGAAGCAGTGCTAAGTGTGAAACGCTAGTGTACCGCAAGCCGTGTTATCTCCTCTCCAACAGAAGGAGGTCTGGAGATATCAGACTAGTCATTGTAGATAAAAGATTTTGTTGATTGCTTCCCCCATGCCCAGGAGAAGGGTAGGTGCCCAAACCAATTCCAGTTCAGTTGTCTCCCTTTGTAACCGGTTTTTTAAATTCTGAATGAGACAGCTGAACTGGAATTCAACCCTGTCAATTTGGGATTGAAGAAAGATCTCAACTGGTTAACGCATTACAAAAGCAGTTTCCCTGCTCTGGATATTCGCAGCTTCATTCACACAAGGGGCTTCATTTCCCTTTGCCGAACAAACAAATCTACGTGGCTCCGTCGACGGAGCCATGTAGTCTGGACGTACCCTAAGGCGCCACAGGACTCCTCATTGTATGCCAAAGAGATTGGTGTGTTCTGCTCAGTCCCAGACCCCATAAAAATGTAGCCTCTTCATTCACATATGCCGCAGAGCTTCCAAATCAGACTTTGGGCGGACTCCAATGTCTGTTCATGGATTCTTCTCTAGCCAGGCTCTGCAGGTCTTCGACTCTCACTTTCTTTGTAGACAGCAGGTTTGTAGGTTAATTTTACTTCTTATCTTATTACATCTCTGGACTACACTTGTGCACACAGAACCTGTCTGTGTCTCTCTTTTGAAGTATTCTTCTAAAAACCATGAGCTTGCCAGCCTTTAATCATGAGTCGGTTTGATCATTCTCAACGTCTTTCTGTGCGTCGATTCTTATGTAAATTTATCAAGATTTTCCTTTCTCTTTTCTTTTGTGTTTTCTAGGGCAGACATGCGCACTCCGTCACTGCTTTCCAGATGATCTTTTACTTGTCTGACTCCTCATGTATTTGAAAGTTATATTTTTCATCTCTTGCTTCCCCCCCCACTGTCAGTAGACCTTTTCCTCCATCACACTATTGGATGTACTTCCTCTCCATGCTTGGAGTGATAGCTGGTAGCACCTGTCTTGTTTGGATGTCAATGTTTTACTTCTCTTGAATCCACATATGAATGACTCAGGTCAACGCGGAATTGAGTCTTCTCCCTAAATGAGTTCTTAGTTGTGTATTATTTTTTTCCTCGGTTCTTTGAATTCCTTGTGTTCCAACTCTAGTTTCTCTGATTCCACGATATTTATTGCAGCACTGGCGAAGAATATATTCAATAGTTATTTCTTCCATTTTTATGTTATCATATTCTACCTGTCTACCCCATTTTACAGATACCAACACATGGCTAGCCCAACCAATATCTAGCTTTATATCTTCAACAACCTTTCCAACATACCATCAATCTTCTAGCTCTTTGTGATACTCCACATACATTCCCATCATCCATGTCTAGCAAACCTGTCTATCAGGATGCGTCTATACTACATGGCTCCATCGATGGAGCCATGTAGATTAGGCTGATCGGCAGAGGGAAATGAAGCCACGATTTAAATAATCATGGCTTCATTTAAATTTAAATGGCTGCCACGCTCTGCCGACCAGCTGATGATCAGCTGTTTGTCGGCAGATCAGGACAGTCTGGACGCGCCGCGGTCAACAGGGAAGTCTTTGTCAGCTCCGTCTCCTCTGTGGTTCTGGATGAACTGGTCTCTATCCAGTACAGTATCCTGACCCCCATGTTAAACCCCATCATCTACAGCCTGCAAAACAAGGAGGTGAAAACAGCGCTAGGGAGAATGTTGGGGAAACCTAGGTTTAGGTCTAGTGTTTAGGATGTTCTCGAATAAGGGTTACCTCTAGACTGCATGCATTTTTCAACAGAGGCTTTGTCGACAGACACTGTCCACAAAGCCTCTGTTGAAAAGGAACGTCTAGACTACAACCAGTTCTGTCGAAAAAGCAAGCCACTTTTTCAAAAGAGAGTGTAGACGTTCTCTTTCAAAAAAGCACAGTTTGTATGGAATAGCGCCTTTGTTCGACGCAACTCTGTAAAAAAAAGGCGTTATTCCTCGTAAAACGAGATTTACCGCCGTCAACCAAACTGCCGCGTTCTGTTGTCTTGCCGTTGACAAAACGCGGCGGTAGTGTAAACGCAGGGATAGTTTTGTCGATAAAAGTCCACTTTTGTCAACAAAACCCTGTAGTCTAGACAGACCCGAGGTGTCAGCCTGGTACTTGGATTGAAATCTTCAGCTGGTCTAATTGGTGTGACTCCATTGAACCCAGTGGGTCAGATCCCCAGTAGGTGTAAATTGGCATGACTCCATTGCCACCAACCAGCATAACTCCATCTGGGACTGGATTTACAGACAGACTTAGGCTTGAATGGGAAAGATGCAGAGACACCCACATCTGGGTATCCCATATCTGAATGTTAATTTAATGGAGTTTCAAAACTTTCCTATAGAGAAGAAAAATGCGGCTTTTCACCATTTTCATCTGAGTCAAATAAATACGAAAATAGTTTCCTTACCTTGTCAAAATGTTTTTTTTAACTTTTCCTTTGTTATAGATAGTAGTTTACATTTAACTTAGTACTGCGCTGTATTTGCGTTTTTCCCTCTCTGCTGCTCCTGATTGTGTATTGCTGAGTCCAAATGAAGTGTGTGGTTGACCAGTCAGTTTGTAAGTATGGTGTGTGTAACCCTGGGTTCTGAGAGACGTCTACATAATCATTATTGTTATGGAGAAAGTAAATAGCAAAAGTGATTTGCTTGTTCCCATAACTCAAGAACTAGAAATTATTTGATAGCAGGTTTAAAACAAGCCAAAGGGAAGTACTTCTTTATGCAACACACAGACAACCTGTGGAACTCCTTGACAGAGGAGATCGCAGGCCTCTGACAAGATTACCTTTGTCATTTGTTGGTATTGGTGCATAAAATGGAGTCCAGCACTAACACTTTGCTTCGTCAGCTCTAAACCTGGCTGGGTGCCTTCGCTACAAACCAAGCCTTTGGATGAATGGAGCCATTCTCGTGAGGTTTGCTGTCTCCGCTGTCCGCACCAAACAGAGGATTCACGCATGCGGCCAGCATCTGACGATGTCCAAATCCCCTCAGCAGCAGACTTAAGAATCTAAAAGACAATGAATGTCAATGGGATTTGGTCACCTACCTCCCTTAGACGCCTTTGGAAACACCACCCTAAATGCAACTGACGTGTGACCTCAGACATCCCGGCCAGGCCTTCATCAATCCTGGCCTTAGATTATAGAAAAAAATCAAAATGTCCACAACTGAAAATACCATTTCATGACTGGCTGTGTAGAGCTGGAAAAGACCTCGGGAGTCATCGAGTCCAGCCCACTGCCCCAAGTAGGACCAACCCAACTCAATCATCCCAGCCAGGGCTTGGTCAAGCCGGAACGTCAAAACCTCTAGGGATGGAGATTCCACCCCCTCCCTAGGGAACCCATCCCAGCGCTCCCCCGCCCGCCTAGGGAAATAGTTTTTCCCAATATACAACATAAACCTCTTGTACTGCAACTTGAGACCATTGCTCCTTGTTCTGTCCTGTACAGCCACTGAGAACAGCCTCTCTCCAGCCTCTCTGGAACCTCCCTTCGGGGAGTTGAAGGCTGCTCTCAAATCCCCCCTCACTCTTCTCTTCTGCAGACTGAACAAGCCCAAATCCCTCAGCCCCTCTTTGTAGGTTAAGTGCTCCAGCTCCCTCATCATTTTGGTTGCCCTCCACTGGATCCTCTTCAATGAGTCCACATCCCTTCTGCAGCAGGGCCCCCAGAACTGGATGCAATCAAAGAACAGAGAATTCAGGGTTGAAGCCCTGCTGGGTCATTGATTCCAGTCCCCGCTATCGCAGACAGACCTATGTTACTATTCCTTTCATACATTTATCAAGCTCCACTTTGCGAGTGATAGTATTATACTTATCTAGCTCCAGCTGCAGCTCCCACCCGCGGTGCGTTCAGAGCACTGCGGTAAGTGGGTGCATCTGATAACCCTCAATATCGGAAGGTTAGGACTAAGGACACTGGCAGAACAGGGCATCCTGGGCAGGACAACAGTGTCTATTCCAGCCCATGCACATTGGTCGATCTCTCTCTTGGAGGCCTCCATTTCACTTGAGTGAGTGCAGTACGGCTCTCCAGGGAGTGGCAGACATGACAATGTCCTGTCGCATCCTGGGCAAACATTACTGGATTTGTGTTAGCCCTTGTCGAGTCAAGTTTAGCGTCTTCGGATTGTGTCTTTGTAACTAAGCAACTGATGAGCCAGCCGCTTCAAGAAGCCAGCCGGCCGCCACATGTTGGAGAAGTAAGAGAGAGGTGCAGGCCAGGAAACTAGGTTTGCCCAGGGGACACCTCAAAGCATGGAGGAGGGGCATGACTGAGGGTGGGTTGCTTGAAATGGGGCAGATTCCTGGGACGGGGGTTGTCGGGCGAATGAGGTTCTGGGGCTATTCACTGAGAATATTGCTGAAATTTTCATGGGCTCATAGAACACTAGAACTGGAAGGGACTTCGAGAAGTCACCAAGTGTCATCCCCTGTTCTCAAGCAGGAGCAAGCACCATCTAGACCATCCCTGACAGGTGTCTGTCCAACTTGCTCTTAACTATCTCCAGAGATGGAGATACCACAACCTCCCTGGGCAATTTATTCCAGTGTTTGACCACCCTGACAGGTAGGAACTTTTTCCTAATGTCCAACCTAAACCTCCCTTGCTGCAATTGAAGCCCATTGCATCATTTTCTCCCTCCTCCTTTTAACCCCCTTTTAGATACCTGAATACTGCTTATGGATTGACCTAGCATTGGGTTTCTGCTAGCTTGTTACAGACAAAGTCCTCCGGGGATCTTTGTCCCATGCGGAGCACAAGCGTTTGACAAAAAGCTCTCAAGGTTCAGCTCTTAGACTTGGAGGCAGATAAGGAAATGCTGTGCCTCCCAATCCCGCTGAAAACTCTCGTGGTGCTCCAGTGCTGAAGGTAAAGAATTTGATGGCTTTGGTCGCTGTATCACAAGGCGGAAAGATTACAGAGAATTCAAGAAGGCGGTAGATACGCAGGCTAAGAGAGCAGGAAGATCCCAAGTCAGAAGGATCTCATGATACGTATGATCCGCATTGAAGAATATGAAGTCGATTCATATTTTCATTCCTTTCAGATCTTGTTCTCCCTATTTCAAAGGAACAAATTCTGCCACTTATTCCGGGACGGGTCTTTCGCCAGAGTCTCATTGTCTTCTTGGTTGCGGCAGCTCGTTCCCACCACGTCAAATACACCACAGGGGCCGTGGCCGGCAACCAAGGAACTGCTTGAATCTCTGAGCTCTCTTTCTCAAGGAAGCAACTCCCAAATTGTTATGCCCCAAAAGGAGAACGCTACGGGCTGAAATAGAGCCGCATGAGTCAGCAACAAATACCAGCCCTGAACTGACCTTGCAGGTTTGAGTAGTCAGGAATTCTGTTAAATCCGCCGCACAAGTTCTCATATCAGTTGCTCACAGCACTTGTTCTGCTTTGACTTTCCTTGCCATTTTCCTAGGAGTGCTGTCTTCTGGAAGTCACTTCATTGCGGTGTTGTGCCGTTCTGCTGGGATCGTCTTTGTCCTCGTTTTCCATAATCGTTCCAAACCAGGTCAGAGTTCTTCTTACCTTACCGTCTTGTTTTCTTGTATCTTTTTCATCTTGCTGTCTCCTAGTCTGGCAATACCGATTTGTGATACTGGCAGACCGAGTGCCAGTTCACGCCAAGAGCCCTAGACCTCCCTGAATACTAACAACTTCATAGCTAGAAAGCACCGTTCCTCTCTTGTGTGCTAGAAATAGTAAAAAAGGTACAGGTTGAAATTCTCTGGTCCAGCATCCTGGGGACCTGACCAGTGCTGGACCAGAGAATTTGCCAAACCCTGGAAGGCCAATATTGTGTAGCAGCATTACTTACCCTTCCACTGCTTCTTGGGGTCTTAGAAGACATTTAAGGTAAATTAGAGCTAAATAACAGCACGAAACCGTGAGCGCCAGGATTGGGGGCGGTGAACAAACTTTATGGAACTGCGGGAAACTTGGCTACACCATGCTAAGTGGACATCCAGCTAACTCAAATCATGCTGGACCGTGGATGTTGCCGGATCGGAGAGTACGGGACTAGAAAAGTTCAACCTGTATTAGAGTTGTAAGTATGTTTTTAGTATTGAGACTTTATGGAATGCTTGTAAGATGCAGCATGTATCAGTCCTACTTATAACTGCTGTATCCCATGTTATATGGTGTTGTTTAAATGCTTGGTCTGTAACTATAACAGTGTTTGCTAGCACCAAAATTCTGTCCACCAGGGGAGAAGCAGTGCTAAGTGTGAAACGCTAGTGTACCGCAAGCCGTGTTATCTCCTCTCCAACAGAAGGAGGTCTGGAGATATCAGACTAGTCATTGTAGATAAAAGATTTTGTTGATTGCTTCCCCCATGCCCAGGAGAAGGGTAGGTGCCCAAACCAATTCCAGTTCAGTTGTCTCCCTTTGTAACCGGTTTTTTAAATTCTGAATGAGACAGCTGAACTGGAATTCAACCCTGTCAATTTGGGATTGAAGAAAGATCTCAACTGGTTAACGCATTACAAAAGCAGTTTCCCTGCTCTGGATATTCGCAGCTTCATTCACACAAGGGGCTTCATTTCCCTTTGCCGAACAAACAAATCTACGTGGCTCCGTCGACGGAGCCATGTAGTCTGGACGTACCCTAAGGCGCCACAGGACTCCTCATTGTATGCCAAAGAGATTGGTGTGTTCTGCTCAGTCCCAGACCCCATAAAAATGTAGCCTCTTCATTCACATATGCCGCAGAGCTTCCAAATCAGACTTTGGGCGGACTCCAATGTCTGTTCATGGATTCTTCTCTAGCCAGGCTCTGCAGGTCCTCGACTCTCACTTTCTTTGTAGACAGCAGGTTTGTAGGTTAATTTTACTTCTTATCTTATTACATCTCTGGACTACACTTGTGCACACAGAACCTGTCTGTGTCTCTCTTTTGAAGTATTCTTCTAAAAACCATGAGCTTGCCAGCCTTTAATCATGAGTCGGTTTGATCGTTCTCAACGTCTTTCTGTGTGTCGATTCTTATGTAAATTTATCAAGATTTTCCTTTCTCTTTTCTTTTGTGTTTTCTAGGGCAGACATGCGCACTCCGTCACTGCTTTCCAGATGATCTTTTACTTGTCTGACTCCTCATGTATTTGAAAGTTATATTTTTCATCTCTTGCTTCTCCCCCCCACTGTCAGTAGACCTTTTCCTCCATCACACTATTGGATGTACTTCCTCTCCATGCTTGGAGTGATAGCTGGTAGCACCTGTCTTGTTTGGATGTCAATGTTTTACTTCTCTTGAATCCACATATGAATGACTCAGGTCAACGCGGAATTGAGTCTTCTCCCTAAATGAGTTCTTAGTTGTGTATTATTTTTTTCCTCGGTTCTTTGAATTCCTTGTGTTCCAACTCTAGTTTCTCTGATTCCACGATATTTATTGCAGCACTGGCGAAGAATATATTCAATAGTTATTTCTTCCATTTTTATGTTATCATATTCTACCTGTCTACCCCATTTTACAGATACCAACACATGGCTAGCCCAACCAATATCTAGCTTTATATCTTCAACAACCTTTCCAACATACCATCAATCTTCTAGCTCTTTGTGATACTCCACATACATTCCCATCATCCATGTCTAGCAAACCTGTCTATCAGGATGCGTCTATACTACATGGCTCCATCGATGGAGCCATGTAGATTAGGCTGATCGGCAGAGGGAAATGAAGCCACGATTTAAATAATCATGGCTTCATTTAAATTTAAATGGCTGCCACGCTCTGCCGACCAGCTGATGATCAGCTGTTTGTCGGCAGATCAGGACAGTCTGGACGCGCCGCGGTCAACAGGGAAGTCTTTGTTAACTGGCGCAGGTAAACGTGGTTTCATGCCATTTTCACGATCAGGGCTTTTTTGCGGAAAACAAATCTCTGCTGTCTACACTGGCCCTTTTGCGCAAAAGTTTTTCGGAAAAAGACTTTTGCCCGAACAGGAGCAGCATAGTATTTCCGCAAAAGCACTGACAATCTTACATGAGATCGCCAGTGCTTTTGTGGAAATTCAAGCGGCTAGTGTAGACAGCTGGCAAGTTTTTCCACAAAAGCGGCTGATTTTGTGGAAAAACTTGCCAGTCTAGACACAGTCCAGGAGTTTTTCCAGGATTCCAGAAATATCCTGGAAAAACTCTTCCGCATCCAGGGATGCGTTTGTTCTTCCACTGTTTTTAATGGAAGAGCATAATGCTCTTTCGGTAACCCCTATATTCCTCGTTCTAAGAGGAATAAGGGGGATTCCAAAAGAAGGAGTTTTTCTGCCATTTGGTCCAGTCTAGACAGGCCAAATGTTGGAAAACCCTCTTCCTACATAAGAACTGGGAAACAGTGGCAGTGTAGAGTGCATAAGGATTGGGAAAGGCAAGTGACGGAGAGGAGGAGAATAGAGAGGGCGTGGCTTCAAGGAAGGGGCAGGGTCTTGGGGGAAGGGCTGGGTGGTAGATCTTCGCTTGTTCTGAGATTTAAAAGGTGATTTTGAGTGTAAAAAGATTGGAGACAGCTGATCTAGATGGTGCTTGGTCCTGCAGGGACATCAGGGGGCTGTTTACGATAACCTCTCAAGTTCTCTTCCCGTTCTAGTGTTCTAGGGTTCTATGAAATGGTTGCCTGATTCTTGTTCTTTACTGATATAATCACAATTTTTCTCAAAGACCATCCTGTCAGGGTAATGACCTACTAGAATAAATTGCGTAGGGAGATTGCGGAATCTCCATCGCTAGAGATATTTAAGAGGCGGGTAGGTAGACATCTATTAGGGATTGTCTAGATGGTGCGTGGTGCTGCTGTGAGGGCAGGAGACTGACCCTGATAATCTCTCGACTCGATATGCATCATCCATATTGGCTTGAGTTAGCAATTCCGTGCTGGGTGCCAAACCAATATTCCTAGCTTTGGCGTTTTATTATTAGTAGTAGATTTATTATTATTAGTAGCAGTAATATTGAAAACCTAGAAGAGTGATGGAAATGTAGCCGCCACCCAATCTAATCCAGAAAGACCTGTAGAATTTAATAGTCAAAGCATAAATTATTGGTCAGATTCCCAGCTTGTACAAATCAACCAAAACTCCACTGGAGCCAAGCAGCCAACTCTTCAGTTGATAAAAATCAGCTGCAGCTCTAGGGACATTAGTGGGACAGATTAAAGAGATACTGGGCCACAGACAGAGAGAAGTGAATGACTTCCTAGCCTGCTGAGTAGAGCATTGCTAGTAGGAGACGTGGGATACAGACCTCCGGCCCCAGTGTGAACCACAGTGGAGCAACTTCAAGTGAGGCTCACATCAGAGTGGTTCATAGTCTCTGCCGAGAAGGGATTTTGTGGATACTTTTGCTGACAGTGGGATTTAGATGCCCAAACTGTTCCCAATCCTTTTGGGAATGTAGCCCATTTTGGCTATGTGAAAGACACAAAGTCAAACCGACTTCTCTGTGTCTTCCTCTAAATTTAGTCCATGAAATTGAAATCCTCAGTTGACTTTTATGATAATTGTTCATTTCATATGTTTTTTCTTTCCTTCCAGATCACAGACTTCCTGAACGACACTCAATGGAAAATCAAACCACCGTGACCGAGTTTATTCTCCTGAGACTTTCCAATGATCCACAAGTGCAGACATTTCTTTTCCTGGTATTTTTACTTATTTACCTTGTCACCGTGACAGGGAACACACTGATCATGTTGGTGATAAGAGCTGATTCTCACCTTCACAATCCCATGTATTTCTTTCTCTTCCATCTCTCCTTTGTTGATCTCTGTTATTCCTCAGTCACGGTGCCTAAAATGCTGACAGACTTCCTGTCTGAGCAAAACACTATTTCTTTCCATGGCTGCATTACTCAGATGTTCTTCATTGTCTTCTTGGCCGTTACAGAGGCTTTCACTCTCTCAGCCATGGCCTATGACCGTTACGTGGCCATCTGTGACCCGTTGCGTTACGCGGCAGCCATGAAGGACGACAGCTGTGTTCTGCTGGAGGCTGGTGCATGGACTTTGGGCATCTTAGCTGGACTAGTTTACACAGTCGTTGTCCTCCAGTTGCAGTTCCGTGGGCCCAATCAAATCCACCATTTCAGCTGCGAGCCCCCTCCTCTGCTACAGCTGTCCTGCACCTCGCCCCTCAAGGAGCAGATGGTGCTTCTCGCATCTGCTGTCATATTTGGACTGAGCTCCTTCCTCCTCACCCTCATCTCCTACTTTCACATCATCTCCACAATCCTGAGGATGCGCTCGGCAGAAGGCCAGCGGAAGGCCTTCAACACCTGCAGGTCCCATCTGACTGTGGTTGCCTTGTTGTATCTCACAGCGTTTTTCCAATACACCAAACCCAGCTCCGCATCCTCTGTGGTTCTGGATGAAATGGTCTCCATCCAGTACAGCATCCTGACCCCCATGTTAAACCCCATCATCTACAGCCTGAAAAACAAGGAGGTGAAAACAGCGCTAGGGAGAATGTTGGGGAAACTCAGGTTTAGATTTGGTGTTTAGGACGTTCTCAGGTCAGGACTACGTCCAGACTGCATGCCTTTTTCAACAGAGGCGTTGTCGACAGACACTGTCGACAACGCCTCTGTTGAAAAGAAGCGTCTAGACTACAACCAGTTCTGTCGAAAAAGCAAGCCACTTTTTCGAAAGCGAGTGTATACGTTCTCTTTCAAAAAAGCACAGTTTGTATGGAATGGCGCCTTTTTTTGACACAACTCTATACAAAAAAGGCGTTATTCCTCGTAAAACGAGATTTACCGCCTTCAACGAAATTTCCGCATTCTGTTGTCTTATTGTTGACAGAATGCGGCGGTAGTGTAGACGCAGGGATAGTTTTGTCGACAAAAATCCACTTTTGTCAACAAAGCCCTGTAGTCTAGACAGACCCGAATTGTCAGCCTGGTACTTGGATTGACATCTTCAGCTGGTGTAATTGGTGTGACTCCATTGAACCCAGTGGGTCAGCTCCGCAGTAGGTGTACACCGGCATGACTCCATTGCGGCTAACCGGCGTAACTCCATCTGGGACTGGATACACCAACAGACTTATGTTTTAATTGGAAAGTGGCAGAGACACCCACATCTGGATAACCCATATCTGAATGTTAATTTAATGCAGCTTCAAAACTTTCCTATAGAGAAGAAAAATGCGGCTTTTAACCATCTTCATCTACGTCAAATAAATACGAAAATAGTTTCCTTACCTTGTCAAAATGTTTTTTTAACTTTTTCTTTATTATAGATAGTAGTTTACATTTAACTTAGTACTGCGCTGTATTCGCATTTTTCCCTCTCTGCCGCTCCTGATTGTATATTGCTGAGTCCAAATGAAGTGTGTGGTTGACCAGTCCATTTGTAACTGTGGTATGCGTAACACTGAGGTTCTAAGAGACGTCTGTATAATTATCATTGGTAAATAGCAAAAGTGATTTGCTTGTTCCCATAACTCAAGAACTAGAAATTATTTGATAGCAGGTTTAAAACAAGCCAAAGGGAAGTACTTCTTTATGCAACACACAGACAACCTGTGGAACTCCTTGACAGAGGAGATCGCAGGCCTCTGACAAGACTACCTTTGTTGGTATTGGTGTATAAATTGAAGTCCAGCAGTAGCACTTTGCTTCGTCAGCTCTAAACCTGGCTGGGTGCTTTCGCAACAAAGCAAGTCTTTGCATGAATTGAGCCGTTCTCATGAGGTTTGCTGTCTCCCCTCTCCGCACCAAACTAAGTGGACGCGCGCATGCGATCAGCATCTGACGATGTCCAAATCCCCTCAGCAGCAGACTTAAGAATCTAAAAGACAATGAATGTCAATGGGATTTGGTCACCTACCTCCCTTAGGCATCTTTGGAAACACCACCCTAAATGTAACTGACGTGTGACCTCAGACATCCTGGCCAGGCCTTCATCAATCTTGGCCTTAGATTATAGAAAACAATCAAAATGCCCGCAACTGAAAACACCATTTTAAGACTGGCTTTGTAGAGCTGGAAAAGACCTCAGGAGTCATCGAGTCCAGCCCACTGCCCCAAGAAGGACCAAACCCAACTCAATCATCTCAGCCAGGGCTTGGTCAAACTGGGACATCAAAACCTCTAGGAATGGAGATTCTACCCCCTCCCTAGGGAACCCATCCGAGCCCTTCCCCACCCTCCTAGTGAAATAGTTTTCCTAATATCCAACCTAGACCTCCCCCACTGCAACTTGAGACCATTGGTCCTTATTCAGACTAAACAAGCCCTCTCCTTGTAGGTCATGTTCTCCAACCCCCAAATCACTTTCGTCACCCTCCGTTGGACCCTCTCCAGTGCGTTCACATCCCTTCTGTAGTGGGGGGCCCAGAACTGGATGCAATCAAAGAACAGAGAATTCTGGATTGAAGCCCTTCTGGGTCATTGAGTTCAGTCCCTGCTATCGCAGACAAACCTATGTTACTATTCCTTTCAGACATTTATCAAGTACTATATTCATCTAGCTCCGGCTGCAGCTTACACCCATGATGCGTTCAGAGCACTGAGGTAAGTGGGTGCATCCGATAACCCTCAATATCGGAGGGTTAGGACTAAGGACACTGGCAGAACTGGGCATCATGGTCAGGACAACAATGTCTATCCCAGCCCATGCACATTGGTCGATCTCTCTCTCGGAGGCATCCATTCGAGTTGAGTGAGTGCAGCACGGGGCTCCAGGGAGTGGCAGACACGACAATGTCCTGTCGCATCCTGGGCAAACGTTACTGGATTTGGGTTAGCCCTTGTCGAGTCAAGTTTAGCGTCTTCGGATTGTGTCTTTGTAACTACGCAACTGATGACCCAGAAAGACAGAGGTGCAGGCCCGGTAACTAGGGTTTCGCAGGGGATACCTCAAAGCATGGAGGAGGGGCATGAGTGAGGCTGCGTTGCTTGAAACGGGGCAGTTTCCTGGGATGGGGGTTGTAGGGCGAACCAGGCTGTGGGGCTGTCCACAGTGGATATTGTTGAAACTAGTTGGTTTCTACACTAACAAGATTTGTTCTATGCTGTCTTCCTCAACGTGAGCATCACTGTTGATTCTAGATGTCGGGGTGTATGGTCCCTTTGGGAGGAGGTGTCTTACTCCTGGGGACTCACAACAGGGAGTTTATGCTGAATGCTGAGCCCGTGACCCACTGACACACACACGCACTAGAGCTCTTCCAAGGAATCTAGAGATGAAATAACTTTCATAGAATCATAGAGCACTAGAACTGGAAGGGACCTCGAGAGGTTATCAAGTCCAGTCCCCTTCCCTCATGGCAGGACTAATCACCGTCTAGATCATCCCTGACAGGTGTCGGTCCAACTGTCTAAAGGGATGGTGTGGCGGGGTGGCCCCGCCCCCTCCTGAAGCCTCTGTGTCTCCGCCAAGACAGGAAGGCTGGGGCTTGATGGCACGGAGGCAGAGTGCTGCGAGGAGCCCCGAGCAGGGGGCGGCGGTGCCCGCAACAAGTGGCATCTCTGGTAGGCACCACCGTGGAGACCAAGGGCCAGCTGGAGTGACGTCACTGGTGACGTCACTCCTCTGTGACCCAGAAGTGGCATGGGGGAAGGGCGGTGGGGAGGACGTCATCCGAGGGTGCTGTGGGCAGATGCTGAAGGGGAGTGACGTCAGGAAGGACTTCACCACTCCTGGCCCGGCGGGTGGTTCAAATGGAAGCCCCGGGCCAGTGGGAGGGGGAGTCCTCCTGGGGGTCAGAGAACGGAGCCAGCGGGATGCGGAGCCAGGGATCTGGAGACCTTGGGTGAGGTGCAAGCTTGGGTCCCCTGGCTAACTGATGGTGGGCACTATGGAAGAAACGACGAGGAGTCCTGTGGCACCTTATAGACTAACTGAAGTGTAGGAGCATTCACACCTCCAGATCAGCTGCTAGAAGTGGGCGTCATCTTCCTTGATTGGATCCACCTCGTCATCTCCAGCCTGATCCTGGCCTGCATATTTATACCTGCCTCTGGAAATTTCCACTACATGCATCTGACGAAGTGGGTCTTTGCCCACAGAAGCTGATGCTCCTACACTTCAGTTAGTCTCTAAGGTGCCACAGGACTCCTCGTCGCTTTTGCAGATTCAGACTAACATGGCGACCCCTCTGATACTTGACACTATGGAAGAAGCGGCCCAGGGCGGGGGTGTGGACCCCGAGAGCGGGGGAGTTTAGGGGTTTTGACCCCCTCTGCTAGGCTGATGCTAGTCCGTATCTTAGCCCCTGGGTTGGGTTTCGGAGTGAGGGTGGGCCCGAACCCCCTTCCCCAGCACACCGTCATACCGATCTCTACTAATCCGAGTCTGGGGAGTGACCATTCTCTCCGAACGGAGTGTAAAACAGGTAATGTAATAAATTTACTGACCCCAACGTTACACGAGTGGGTATGTCAGGGCAACCGGGGGCCCGGACACGAGTGACCCCCGTACAGATGGAGATTCCACAACTTCCTTAGGAAATTTATTCCAGCGTTCCACCACCCTGAGAGCTAGGATGTTTTTCCTAATGTCCAACCTCAACCTTCCTTGGTGCCCATTGCACCATTTTTCTCCCTCCTCCTTGTAACCCCCTTTTAGATACCTGAAAACTGCTTATGGACTGACCTAGCATTGGGTTACTGCTAGCTTGTTACAGACAGAGTCCTCCGGGGATCTTGTCCTAGGAGACCAAGAGAATTTTAAAAAAAGCTCTGAAGAATCAGCTCTTAGCCTGGGCGGCAGATACGGGAAGGCTGTTCGTCCCTCTCCCACTGAAAACTCTCGTGGTGCTCCTGTGCTGAAGGTAAAGAATTGGGTGGCTTTGGTCCCTGCATGGCAAAGAATGATATACAAATTAGAGACAAATCAAGAAGGAGGTAGATACGCAGGCTAAGAAAGAGGAAAATCCCAAGTCAGAATGATCTCAAGATTTGTAGGTCTGCCTTGAGGAATGTGAAGTCGATTCATATTTTTATTCCTTTCAAATCTTTCCCCCTCTCCTCTCGGGACGGGTCTTTTGGCAGAGTCCCGTTGTCTTCTGCTCGGATGCGACAGCTCGTTCTCACCACATCGGGTGCACCACAGGGGCCATGGATGGCAACCAAGAAACTGCTTGAATCTCTGAGCTCTCTTTCTCAAGGAAGCAATTCCGATTTGTGATACTGGCAGACCAAGTGCTAGCTCACGCCACGACCCCTAGCTTAGTTCTTCGTTGTGTATTATTTTTTTCTTCCCTTCTTTGAGTTTCCTATGGTCTGACTCTAGTTTTCTCTGATTCCATGGTATTTATTGCAGCACGTGTGAGGAATATTTTAGATAGTTCTTTCTCTCACGTTTATGTTATCTGATCGTACCCGTCTACCCCACTTTAAAGATGCCAACACTCGGCTACCCAAGCCAATATCTAGATCTAAATCTTCATCAGTCTTTTAGCTCTTTTTGTGATACTCCGTGTACTTTCAGATCATTCATGTCTAGCAAACCTATCTGTCAGGGATGATCTAGATTGTGCTTGGTGCCGCAGGGAAGGCAGAGGACTGGATACAATGACCTCTCGAGGTCCCTTCCAGTTCTAGTATTCTCTGATTCCATGCAATGATTGCCTGATTCTTGTTCTTCACTGAGAATCACAATTTTTCTCAGGGACTATCTATGACAGTGGCACCGGGAACAGAATTGGGGCTAAGAGTTTTGCTTGAAAGATTTCTCTTGTCGTTCGGTGCTTCCGGTTGACAATCCCATCCAAGTAGAGTTGAGAGCTCTCGTCAGCCATAGATTGCTGGAGAGAAGAAAAATCATTGGAGGAAACTTCTGGAATTTCATTGTCGCAATGTTCCATTGTTGAGAGTCACTGTCACAGACTTTCTGGTAGTCCGGGCACACAATCTTTAATTGTGTTCTTTCTTCATTTTGCATCTTTGTGACCCTCTGGTTAGCCTGAGGAGGTCTCTTCCCCTTTTCGGTTATGTCTAAACTGGCGGCTTCTTGCTCAAGAACACCTTGCACAAGGGTTCTTGTGCAAGAAGTCTTGTGCAAGAAAACGTCCCCACTGCCATGTGTGAGATGTGCTTTTGCGCAAGAGCGCCCGGGGCAGTGTGGACACGCCACAGGGAATTTTGCACAAGAAAGCCCTATGGCCAAAATAGCCACAGGGCGTTCTTGCGCAAAAGAGCATCCACATTTGTGCTTCTTGTGCAAGAGCTATGCACTTTTCTTACAAGCGTAAGCTCTCTTGCACAAGAGCTCTTGTGCAAGAAGCCCTCTCTTACCACGACCAACTGTAAATCTTTTTGCGCAAGAGCAGTGGGCAGTGTGGACACTCTGTGGATTCTTGCGCAAGAATCCGCCAGTGTAAACATAGCCTTCATGTATACTATGCCGCCTTGTTCCTCAGAAGGCAGCATTCTGTCACGAGCCGGCACTATCCATCTACTTTTTACCAAAATCATTGATAGAGGTTTCCACAGAGTACGTAAACATGAGATGGGTCTATAATTCATAGTATCACTGTAGTCATCGTCTTCTTCTTCTTCTTCTTCTTTTTTGTCTTGGTCATCTTCTTCTTCGTCTTCTTCTTTTTCCTAGAGTTATCCCTGCAAACCTTACACGTTCCGTTCTTCAAATATTTATTAAGTCATTCAAATAAATAATCCTGGAGAGTTGTTTGGCATTTTCTATCAGATTCCATGCTGGCCTCGGCACTTCCCAACTTTTCATTCCTCTCAGCTATTTCTTTCTTTAATATTCCTGGATATGCCTCTCGGATGTGCTTTTTAAATGTTTCTCTCATATTTTCAGTTCGGTTGGTTCTCTGATTATGTTGTCTGTCCTCACACCGCATTTTCTTCTTGAAGCACCAAAACTCTTCCACATTATTTTTGAGTCCTTTATTTTTTCTATTCGTCTTTTAAGATCAGTCAGATGAAAGAATCTCCTAAGGTCTCTGATGACGTTACTGTTCTCTCGATGCTAACAACTTTCTGCTCAATATTTTCCAAGCCTGTGACTCTGAGTGTACGTCTATGTTGCACCAGTATTTCCAAATAACTTATTCTGCATCTACACAGCAGACAGTTATTTCGAAATAGTGTCAAAATAGTCTCAAGCTGGTGGACTTCTTACTCCAACTCCCGTAACCCTCATTGGACAAGGAATAAAGGAAGTCAGAGGAAGAGCGCTCTATTTCAAAATAAGTGCTGTGTAGATGCTCCCAATTTTGAAATTGTCGGACCATTGATGTTGCCAAACCAGAGAGTCCTGGATTTGGGAGGTTCAACCTGTATTAGCAAGGTTTGCCCTCTACTTTAATTCAGGTCTCAGGCCTCATAGTCAGCCTCTGATATAGGAGCTTACGTTTCAGGCTCCCTTTCTACTATATTTTCTGCTGTCTAGAGTCCAAAGCTAAATCGGAAAATGAATTTTTTTCCAATTTACTTCCGAAAGAGGCTTTTCCAAAAGAGGCTTTTCTGTCTACATGAGGCCAAATTTCAGCAAAAAACCCTCTTTTGGAAATCCCTTCTTCCTCGTAAAACGAGGTTTACAGAGATGCTGACAAAATGCATCCAGTTTTCCAACATTTTTTTCAGAAAAGTTGGACGCACTCTTTGGAGTCTAGACGTACTCTTGAATGCTGCATGATCTCAACTTTTTTTCTCATTTCCCATATTATGTAGGTGCTGTTTCTCTCATATTTGTCCCAGATACAGGGCAAATCGTAGAATCATACAATCCTAGGGCCCAAAGCAGGACCGACCCCAGCTCAATCATCCCAGCCAGGGCTTGGTCAAGCTGGGACTTAAACACCTCTAGGGATGGAGATTCCACCCCCTCCCTAGGGAACCCAGCCCAGTGCTTTCCTACTCTCCTAGGGAAATACATTTTCCTAAGATCCAACCTAGACCTTCTCCACTGCAACTTTTTTGAGTCAGGGCTTCTGACCCACAGAAGTGGAGAGTTTTTTGGGTCGGGGGCTGCTGACCCACAGAAAAATCATTAGGGGGCTACACACAGGTGAGAAGCAAAAAACGGAGTCAGCCCTCACCTGAGAAGGAGACAGACACTCCCCACATTCCTCTCGCACACCAGAAATTAGGGGTGCCTGGCCTAGTAGATTTTGTGGGCTCCAGCCCCATAGTGAGGCAGCGGGTGGGCTAGGGTGCCAGCATGGGCTCCCCAGTAATGGCACCCCTAAATCTTGATGGCCAGGGCAAAACAAGCTCGGGCCACATCCAGCCTCCCGGCCTGAGGTTCCTCATCCCTGTCCTAAGTGTTTCTTCCATTTCTGTCTGTTATTTACCTGTATAAATGCTTTCACCAATATGTTTGCATGCGGCTCAGCATGTCTCGTCTTCCACGTCAAGCTTCCCATTTCCATTTAAATTCTTCTCTGCGGAACAAATCTTGTAAGTTACCCTTGAGTCTACACTTAGACACCTCTTCCGACGAGTGGTCGTGTTTCTTCTGACAGTGCTGGGGCATTTGTCTCCTTCCGTTTCTTTCTTCCAGTTCTGCCATAATCCTGTAGTCAGTTGAGGGTCAGTAACATGGCGTCAGCAGGCCTAAACAGAGGCCTGTAACATGAAAACAGGAACCGGCCTGCAATCTAGTGAGCAAAACTTCGGTTCAGTAACACAGGAGCCAAGAAAGAGGCCCTATTGATAATTGTGTGATTGTGTAATTGTGTGATTGTGACCCTGACCAGATGATGCTGACCCTGACAGTTCAGACGACTGAAGGTACCGAGGTAGAGAACACCGAGGTACGACAAATCCAAGCTCAGATCACTTCTTGGTCTACACAGTGAGTGCTTTTCATTCTCTCATTGAAAATGTTCTCTGATTCTCCTGGATTGTTTGGAGAGTTAAGTGATCTATCAAGAAAGATGTGAAGAAATTGGAGAAGATCCAGAGAAGAGCAGCAAGAATGATGAAAGGTCCAGAGAACATGAGCTGTGAGGGAAGGCTGAAAGAATTGGGCTTCTTTAGTTTGGAAAGGAGAAGACTGAGAGGGGACATGAGAGCGATTTTCAAGTATCTAAAAGGGTGTCGCAAGAAGGAGGGAGAAAAATTTTTCTCTTTGGCTATGAGTATAGGATGAGAAGCAATGGGCTTAAACTGCAGCAAGGGAGGTTGAGGTTGGACGTTAGGAGAAACGTCCTGCCTCTCAGGGTGGTCAAACACTGGAATAAATTGCCTAGGGAGGTTGTGGAATCTCCATCTGTGGAGATATTTAAGAGCTGGCTAGAAAGACAATTATCAGCAATGGTCTAGATGGTATTTGGTGCTGACATGAGGGCAGGGGACTGGCCTTGTTGGCCCTGCGAGATTCCTTCCAGTTCTGATGTAGCATTACCCACCTCCACTTGTTGGAGGAGCAGGATGAATTCTAGCTAAGACCATGTATCTTCTGAGAAACTCTTCATGGCCTGGATACTAATCAGTTTGACTGCATCATCCATATTGGGTCTAGTTAGCTATTCTGTGCTGGGTGCCAAACCAACGATGCTAGCTTTGGCGTTTTAGTAGTAGTAGTAGATTTAGTAGTAGTCGTAGCAGTAATATTGAAAACCTAGATATTTATTAAGGGTCAACCCAATCTAATCTCAAAAAAGCTACAAAGTGCATTAGACAAAGCCTAACTTTTATAGCATTCTCCAGATTCCCAGCTTGTACAAATCAACCAAAACTCCACTGGAGCCAAGGAGCCAACTCTTTAGTTGATAAAAATCAGATGCGGCGCTAGGGACATTAGTGGGACAGATTAAAGAGATACTGGGCCACAGACAAGGAAAAGTGAATGACTTCCTAGCCTGCTGAGTAGAGCATTGCTAGTAGGAGACGTGGGATACAGACCTCCGGCCCCAGTGTGAACCACGGTGGAGCAACTTCAACTGAGGCTCACATCAGATTGGTCCATAGTCTCTGCTGAGAAGGGATTTTGCGGATATCTGTGGTGCTGACAGTGGAATTTCGGTGTCCAAACTGTTCCCAAATCCTTTTGTGAATCTCGCCCATTTTGGCTATGTGAAAGACACAAAGTCAAACCGACTTCTCTGTGTCTTCCTCTAAATTTAGTGAATGAAAGTGAAATCCTCAGTTGACTTCTATGATAGTTGTTCATTTCATATGTTTTTTCATTCCTTCCAGATCACAGACTTCCTGAATGAGAGTCAATGGAAAATCAAACCACCGTGACCGAATTTATTCTCCTGAGACTTTCCAATGATCCACAAGTGCAGAAATTTCTTTTCCTGGTATTTTTACTTATTTACCTTGTCACCCTGACTGGGAACACACTGATCATGTTGGTGATAAGAGCCGATTCTCACCTTCACAATCCCATGTATTTCTTTCTCTTCCATCTCTCCTTTGTTGATCTCTGTTATTCCTCAGTCACGGTGCCTAAAATGCTGACAGACTTCCTGTCAGAGAACAAAACTATTTCTTTCAATGGCTGCATTGCTCAGATGTTCTTCATCATCTTCTCGGCCGGTACAGAAGTGTTCACTCTCTCAGCCATGGCCTATGACCGTTACGTGGCCATCTGTGACCCGTTGCGTTACGCGGCGACCATGAAGAAAGGCACCTGTGTACTGCTGGAGGCTGGTGCATGGACTTTGGGCATCTTAGATGGGCTAGTTTACACGGTCGTTGTCCTCCAGTTGCAGTTCTGTGGGCCCAATCAAATCCACCATTTCAGCTGCGAGCCCCCTCCTCTGCTACAGCTGTCCTGCACCTCGCCCCTCAAGGAGCAGATGGTGCTGCTCACATCTGCTGTCGTATTGGGACTGAGCTCCTTCCTCCTCACCCTCATCTCCTATGTTCTCATCATCTCCACTGTCCTGAGGATACGCTCGGCAGAAGGCCGGCGGAAGGCCTTCAACACCTGCAGTTCTCACCTGACTGTGGTTGGCTTGTTGTATCTCACAGCGTTTTTCCAATACACCAAACCCAGCTCCGCATCCTCTGTGGTTCTGGATGAACTGGTCTCTATCCAGTATAGCATCCTGACTCCCATGTTAAACCCCATCATCTACAGCCTGCAAAACAAGGAGGTGAAAACAGCTCTAGGGAGAATGTTGGGGAAACTGAGGTTTAGGTCTAGTGTTTAGGATGTTCTCGAATAAGGGTTACCTCTAGACTGCATGCCTTTTTCAACGGAGGCGTTGTCGACAGACACTGTCCACAAAGCCTCTGTTGAAAAGGAACATCTAGACTACAACCAGTTCTGTCGTAAAAGAGAGCCACTTTTTCAAAAGAGAGTGTAGACGTTCTCTTTCAAAAAAGCACAGTTTGTATGGAATAGCGCCTTTTTTTCGACGCAACTCTAAAAAAAGGCGTTATTCCTCGTAAAACGAGATTTACCGCCGTCAACCAAACTGCCGCGTTCTGTTGTCTTGCTGTTGACAAAATGCGGCGGTAGTGTAGACGCAGGGATAGTTTGGTCGACAAAAGTTCACTTTGTCAACAAAACCCTGTAGTCTAGACAGACCTGAGGTGTTAGCCTGGTACTTGGATTGAATTCTTCAGCTGGTCTAATTGGTGTGACTCCATTGAACCCAGTGGGTCAGATCCCCAGTAGGTGTAAATCGGCATGACTCCATTGCCACCAACCGGCGTAACTCCATCTGGGACTGGATTCACAGACAGACTTAGGCTTGAATGGGAAAGATGCAGAGACACCCACATCTGGGTATCCCATATCTGAATGTTAATTTAATGCAGCTTCAAAACTTTCCTATAGAGAAGAAAAATGCGGCTTTTCACCATTTTCATCTGAGTCAAATAAATACGAAAATAGTTTCCTTACCTTGTCAAAATGTTTTTTTTAACTTTTCCTTTATTATAGATAGTAGTTTACATTTAACTTAGTACTGTGCTGTATTTGCGTTTTTCCCCCTCTGCTGCTCCTGATTGTGTATTGCTGAGTCCAAATGAAGTGCGTGGTTGACCAGTCAGTTTGTAACTATGCTGTGCGTAACTCTGAGGTTCTGAGAGACGTCTACATAATCATTATTGTTATGGAGAAAGTAAATAGCAAAAGTGATTTGCTTGTTCCCATAACTCAAGAACTAGAAATTATTTGATAGCAGGTTTAAAACAAGCCAAAGGGAAGTACTTCTTTATGCAACACACAGACAAGCTGTGGAACTCCTTGACAGAGGAGATCGCAGGCCTCTGACAAGACTACCTTTGTCATTTGTTGGTATTGGTGCATAAAATGGAGTCCAGCACTAACACTTTGCTTCGTCAACTCTAAACCTGGCTGGGTGCCTTCGCTACAAAGCAAGTTTTTGGATGAATTGAGCCGTTCTCGTGCGGTTTGCTGTCTCCGCTGTCCGCACCAAACAGAGGATGCACGCATGCGGCCAGCATCTGATGATGTCCAAATCCCCCCAGCAGCAGACTTAAGAATCTAAAAGACAATGAATGTCAATGGGATTTGGTCACCTACCTCCCTTAGACGCCTTTGGAAACACCACCCTAAATGCAACTGACATGTGACCTAAGACATCCCGGCCAGGCCTTCATCAATCCTGCCCTTAGATTATAGAAAAAAATCAAAATGCCCAAAACTGAAAACACCATTTCATGACTGGCTGTGTAGAGCTGGAAAAGACCTCGGGAGTCATCGAGTCCAGTCCCCTGCCCCAAGTAGGACCAACCCAACTCAATCATCCCAGCTAGGGCTTGGTCAAGCCGTGACGTCAAAACCTCTAGGGATGGAGATTCCACCCTCTCCCTAGGGAACCCATCCCAGCGCTTCCCCGCCCTCCTAGGGAAATAGTTTTTCCCAATGTACAACATAAACCTCTTGTACTGCAACTTGAGACCATTGCTCCTTCTTCTGTCCTATACAGCCACTGAGAACAGCCTCTCGCCATCCTCTTTGGAACCTCCCTTCAGGGAGTTGAAGGCTGCTCTCAAATCCCCCCTCGCTCTTCTCTTCTGCAGACTGAACAAGCCCAAATCCCTCAGCCCCTCTTTGTAGGTTAAGTGCTCCAGCTCCCTCATCATTTTGGTTGCCCTCCACTGGATCCTCTTCAATGAGTCCACATCCCTTCTGCAGCAGGGCCCCCAGAACTGGATGCAATCAAAGAACAGAGAATTCAGGGTTGAAGCCCTGCTGGGTCATTCATTCCAGTCCCCGCTATCGCAGACAGACCTATGTTACTATTCCTTTCATACATTTATCAAGCTCCACTTTGAGAGGGATAGTATGATACTTATCTAGCTCCAGCTGCAGCTCCCACCCGCGGTGCGTTCAGAGTACTGAGGTAAGTGGGTGCATCTGATAACCCTCAATATCGGAAGGTTAGGACTAAGGACACTGGCAGAACAGGGCATCCTGGGCAGGACAACAGTGTCTATCCCAGCCCATGCACATTGGTCGATCTCTCTCTCGGAGGCCTCCATTTCACTTGAGTGAGTGCAGTACGGCTCTCCAGGGAGTGGCAGATATGAGAATGTCCTGTCGCATCCTGGGCAAACATTACTGGTTGTACGTTAGCCCTTGTCGAGTCAAGTTTAACGTCTTCAGATTGTGTCTTTGTAACTCAGCAACTGATGAGCCAGCCGCTTCAAGAAGCCAGCCGGCCGCCACATGTTGGAGAAGTAAGAGAGGGGTGCAGGTCAGGAATCTAGGTTTGCCCAGGAGACACCTCAAAGCATGGAGGAGGGGCATGACTGAGGGTGGGTTGTTTGAAATGGGGCAGTTTCCTGGGATGGGGGTTGTCGGGCGAATAAGGTTCTGGGGCTATTCACTAAGGATACTGCTGAAATTTGTTGGTTTCTACACTAATGAGATGTGTTCTATGCTCTGTTCCACAACGTTGGCTGAGAGTCGCTGTTGATTATGGATGTTGGGGTGCATGGCCCATAACCCGGTGACACATACACTAGGGCTCTTCCAAGGAATCTAGAGATGAAATAATTGTCATGGAATCATAGAGCACTAGAACTGGAAGGGACCTCGAGAGGTCACCAAGTACCATCCCTTGTTCTCAAGGTAAGACCAAGCAGCATCTAGACCATCCCTGACAGGTGTCTGTCCAACCTGCTCTTAACTATCTCCAGTGATGGAGATTCCACAACCTCCCTGGGCAATTTATTCCAGTGTTTGACCCCCCTGAGAGTTAGGAACTTTTTCCTAATGTCCAACCTAAACCTCCCTTGCTGCAGTTTAAACCCATTGCATCATTTTCTCCCTCCTCCTTTTAACCCCCTTTTAGATACCTGAACACTGCTAATGGATTGAGCTAGCATTGGGTTTCTGCTAGCTTGTTACAGACAAAGTCCTCCGGGGATCTTTGTCCCATGCGGAGCACAAGCGTTTGACAAAAAGCTCTCAAGGTTCAGCTCTTAGACTGGGAGACAGATAAGGAAATGCTGCGCGTCACAATCCCACTGAAAACTCTTGTGGTGCTCCAGTGCTGAAGGTAAAGAATTTGATGGCTTTGGTGGAAAGACTAGAGAGAAATCAAGAAGGCAGTAGATACGCAGGCTAAGAAAGCAGGAAGATCCCAAGTCAGAATGATCTCATGGTACGTATGATCCGCATTGAAGAATATGAAGTCGATTCATATTTTCATTCCTTTCAGATCTTGTCCCCCCTATTTCAAGGGAACAAATTCTGCCACTTATTCCGGGACGGGTCTTTCGGCAGAGTCTCATTGTCTTCTTCATTGCGGCAGCTCGTTCCCACCACATCAAATACACCACAGGGGCCGTGGCCGGCAACCAAGGAATTACTTTAATCTCTAAGTTCTCTTTCTCAAGGAAGCAAACACCAAATTGTTACGCCCAAAAAGGAGAACGCTACGGGCTGAAATAGAGCCGCATGAGTCAGCAACAAATACCAGCCCTGAACTGACCTTGCAGGTGTAAGTAGTCAGGAATTCTGTTAAATCTGCTTCAGAATTTCTACATTTCAGTTCATCACAGCACTTGTTCTGCTTTGACTTTCCTTGCCATTTTCCTAAGAGTGCTGTCTTCTGGAAGTCACTTCATTGTGGTGTGGTGCCGTTCTGCGGGATCGTCTTTGTTTTCATTTTCCATAATCGTTCCAAATCAGGACAGAGTTCTTCTTACCTTACCATCTTGTTTTCTTGTATCTTTGTCATCTTGCTGTCTGCTAGTCTGGCAATACCGATTTGTGATACTGGCAGGCCAAGTGCCGGTTCACGCCAAGAGCCCTAGACCTCCCTGAATACTAACAACTTCATAGCTAGAAAGCACCGTTCCTCTCTTGTGTGCTAGAAATATTAAAATAGGTACAGGTTGAAATTCTCTGGTCCGGCATCCTGGGGACCTGACGAGGGCTGAACCAGAGAATTTGCCAAACCCTGGGATGCCAATATTGTGTAGCAGCATTACCTACCCTTCCACTGCTTCTTGGGGTCTTAGAAGACATTTAAGGTAAATTAGAGCTAAATAACAGCACGAAACCGTGAGCGCCAGGACTGGGGGCGGTGAACAAACTTTATGGAACTGCGGGAAACTTGGCTACACCCATGCTAAGTGGACATCCAGCTAACTCACATCATGCTGGACCGTGGATGTTGCCAGATCAGAGTATGGGAGTAGAAAAGTTCAACCTCTATTAGAGTTGTAAGTATGTTTTTAGTATTGAGGCTTTATGGAATGCTTGTAAGATGCAGCATGTATCAGTCCTACTTATAACAGCTGTTTCCTATGTTTTATGGTGGTGTTTAAATGCTTGGTCTGTAACTATAAAAGTGTTTGCTAGCACCAAAATTCTGTCCAGCAGGGGAGAAGCAGTGCTAAGTGTGAAACACTAGTGCACCACAAGCCATGTTATCTCCTCTCCAACAAAAGGAGGTTTGGAGATACCAGTCTAGTCATTGTAGATAAAAGATTTTGGGCTATGTCTAGACTGCAAGCCTCTTTCGAAAGAGGCTCTTTCGAAAGATCCTCTTTCGAAAGAGAGCGTCTAGACTGCACGCGGAACTTTCGAAAGAGCAAGCCGCTTTTTCGAAAGAAAGCACCCAGTGAGTCTGGATGCTCTCTTTCGAAGAAGCCCTATTTACATTCAAGAACGCCTTCTTTCGAAAGAAGCACTTTCGAAAGAAGGCGTTCTTCCTCGTGAAATGAGGTTTACCGCCGTCGAAAGAAAAGCCGCGTTCTTTCGATTTAATTTCGAAAGAACGCGGCTGCAGTCTAGACACAGGTGAAGTTTTTTCGGAAAAAGGCTACTTTTCCCAAAAAAAACCCTGAGTCTGGACACAGCCTTGTTGATTGCTTCCCCCATGCCCAGGAGAAGGGTAGGTGCCCAAACCTGCATCCCATCACAGCTTCAGTTTGGGGGAAAAGGGCTGCCTGTTGAATTTGCAAACCAATCCCAGTTCAGCTGTCTCCCTTTGTAACCGGTTTGTAAAATTCTGAATGAGACAGCTGAACTGGAATTCAACCCTGTCAATTTGGGATTGAAGAAAGATCTCAACTGGTTAACGCATTACAAAAGCAGTTTCCCTGCTCTGGATATTCGCAGCTTCATTCACACAAGCGGCTTCATTTCCCTTTGCCGAACAAACAAATCTACGTGGCTCCGTCGACGGAGCCATGTAGTCTAGACGTACCCTAAGGTGCCACAGGACTCCTCATTGTATGCCAAAGAGATTGGTGTGTTCTGCTCAGTCCCAGACCCCATAAAAACGTAGCCTCTTCATTCACTAAAGCGCTACCAAATCCACACATGCCGCAGAGCTTCCAAATCAGACTTTGGGCGGACTCCAATGTCTGTTCATGGATTCTTCTCTAGCCAGGCTCTGCAGGTCCTCGACTCTCACTTTCTTTGTAGACAGCAGGTTTGTAGGTTAATTTTACTTCTTATCTAATTACATCTCTGGACTACACTTGTGCACACAGAACCTGTCTGTGTCTCTCTTTTGAAGTATTCTTCTAAAAACCATGAGCTTGCCAGCCTTTAATCATGAGTCGGTTTGATCGTTCTCAACGTCTTTCTGTGCGTCGATTCTTATGTAAATTTATGAAGATTTTCCTTTCTCTTTTCTTTTGTGTTTTCTAGGGCAGGCATGCGCACTTCGCCACTGCTTTCCAGATGATCTTTTACTTGTCTGACTCCTCATGTATTTGAAAGTTATATTTTTCATCTCTTGCTTCCCCCCCCCCCACTGTCAGTAGACCTTTTCCTCCATCACACTATTGGATGTACTTCCTCTCCATGCTTGGAGTGATAGCTGGTAGCACCTGTCTTGTTTGGATGTCAATGTTTTACTTCTCTTGAATCCACATATGAATGACTCAGGTCAACGCGGAAACGAGTCTTCTCCCTAAATGATTTCTTAGTTGTGTATTATTTTTTTCCTCGGTTCTTTGAATTCCCTGTGTTCCAACTCTAGTTTCTCTGATTCCACGATATTTATTGCAGCACTGGCGAAGAATATATTCAATAGTTATTTCTTCCATTTTTATGTTATCATATTCTACCTGTCTACCCCATTTTACAGATACCAACACATGGCTAGCCCAACCAATATCTAGCTTTATATCTTCAACAACCTTTCCAACATACCATCAATCTTCTAGCTCTTTGTGATACTCCACATACATTCCCATCATCCATGTCTAGCAAACCTGTCTGTCAGGATGTGTCTATACTACATGGCTCCATCGATGGAGCCATGTAGATTAGGCTGATCGGCAGAGGGAAATGAAGCCACGATTTAAATAATCGTGGCTTCATTTATATTTAAATGGCTGCCACGCTCTGCCGACCAGCTGATGATCAGCTGTTAGTTGGCAGATCAGGACAGTCTGGACGTGCCGCGGTCAACAGGGAAGTCTTTGTTAACTGGCGCAGGTAAACCTGGTTTCATGCCATTTTCACGATCAGGGCTTTTTTGCGGAAAACAAATCTCTGCTGTCTACACTGGCCCTTTTGCACAAAAGTTTTTCGGAAAAAGACTTTTGCCCGAACAGGAGCAGCATAGTATTTCCGCAAAAGCATTGACAATCTTACATGAGATCGCCAGTGCTTTTGTGGAAATTCAAGCGGCTAGTGTAGACAGCTGGCAAGTTTTTCCACAAAAGCGGCTGATTTTGCGGAAAAACTTGCCAGTCTAGACACAGTCCAGGAGTTTTTCCAGGATTCCAGAAATATCCTGGAAAAACTCTTCCGCATCCAGGGATGCGTTTGTTCTTCCACTGTTTTTAATGGAAGAGCATAATGCTCTTTCGGTAACCCCTATATTCCTCGTTCTATGAGGAATAAGGGGGATTCCAAAAGAAGGAGTTTTTCTGCCATTTGGTCCAGTCTAGACAGGCCAAATGTTGGAAAACCCTCTTCCTACATAAGAACTGGGAAACAGTGGCAGTGTAGAGTGCATAAGGATTGGGGATAGCAAGTGACGGAGAGGAGGAGAATAGAGAGGGCGTGGTTTCAAGGAGGGGGTGGGGTTTTGGAGAAAGGGCTGGGTGGTAGATCTTCACTGGTTCTGAGATTTAAAACGTGATTTTGAGTGTAAAAAGATTGGAGACAACTGATCTAGATGGTGCTTGGTCCTTCAGGGATGTCAGGGGGCTGGATACGATAACCTCTCAAGTTCTCTTCCCGTTCTAGTGTTCTAGGGTTCTATGAAATAGTTGCATGATTCTTGTTCTTTACTGGTGCTGCTGTGAGGGCAGGAGACTGACCCTGATAATCTCTCGACTCGATATGCATCATCCATATTGGCTTGAGTTAGCAATTCCGTGCTGTGTGCCAAACCAATATTCCTAGCTTTGGCGTTTTATTTGTAATAGTAGATTTATTATTAGTAGTAGCAGTAGTATTGAAAACCTAGAAGAGTGATAGAAATGTAGCCGCCACCCAATCAAATCCAGAAAGACCTGGAGAATTTAACTGTCAAAGCATAAATTCTTGGACAGATTCCCAGCTTGTACAAATCAACCAAAACTCCACTGGAGCCAAGCAGCCAACTCTTCAGTTGATAAAAATCAGCTGCAGCTCTAGGGACATTAGTGGGACAGATTAAAGAGATACTGGGCCACAGACAGAGAGAAATGAACGACTTCCTAGCCTGCTGAGTAGAGCATTCCTAGTAGGAGACGTGGGATACAGACCTCCGGCCCCAGTGTGAACCACGGTGGAGCAACTTCAACTGAGGCTCACATCAGAGTGGTTCATAGTCTCTGCCGAGAAGGGATTTTGTGGATACTTTTGCTGACAGTGGGATTTAGATGCCCAAACTGTTCCCAAATCCTTTTGGGAATGTAGCCCATTTTGGCTATGTGAAAGACACAAAGTCAAACCGACTTCTCTGTGTCTTCCTCTAAATTTAGTCCATGAAAATGAAATCCTCAGTTGACTTTTATGATAATTGTTCATTTCATATGTTTTTTCATTCCTTCCAGATCACAGACTTGCTGAATGAGGGTCGATGGAAAATCAAACCACCGTGGCTGAATTTATTCTCCTGAGACTTTCCAATGATCCACAAGTGCAGACATTCCTTTTCCTGGTATTTTTACTTATTTACCTTGTTACCCTGACTGGGAACACACTGATCATGTTGGTGATAAGAGCCGATTCTCACCTTCACAATCCCATGTATTTCTTTCTCTTCCATCTCTCCTTTGTTGATCTCTGTTATTCCTCAGTCATGGTGCCTAAAATGCTGACAGACTTCCTGTCAGAGAACGAAACTATTTCTTTCCATGGCTGCATTGCCCAGATGTTCTTCATTGTCTTCTCGGCCGGTACAGAAATGTTCACTCTCTCAGCCATGGCCTATGACCGTTACGTGGCCATCTGTGACCCGTTGCGTTATGCGGCGACCATGAGGAAAGGCACCTGTGTACTGCTGGAGGCTGGTGCATGGACTTTGGCCATCTTAAATGGACTAGTTTGCACGGTCGTTGTCCTCCAGTTGCAGTTCTGTGGGCCCAATCAAATCCACCATTTCAGCTGCGAGCCCCCTCCTCTGCTACAGCTGTCCTGCACCTCGCCCCTCAAGATGCAGATGGTGCTGCTCACATCTGCTGTCGTATTGGGACTGAGCTCCTTCCTCCTCACCCTCATCTCCTACGTTCTCATCATCTCCACTATCCTGAGGATACGCTCGGCAGAAGGCCGGCGGAAGGCCTTCAACACCTGCAGTTCTCACCTGACTGTGGTTGGCTTGTTGTATCTCACAGCGCTTTTCCAATACACCAAACCCAGCTCCGTCTCCTCTGTGGTTCTGGATGAACTGGTCTCTATCCAGTACAGTATCCTGACCCCCATGTTAAACCCCATCATCTACAGCCTGCAAAACAAGGAGGTGAAAACAGCGCTAGGGAGAATGTTGGGGAAACCTAGGTTTAGGTCTAGTGTTTAGGATGTTCTCGAATAAGGGTTACCTCTAGACTGCATGCATTTTTCAACAGAGGCTTTGTCGACAGACACTGTCCACAAAGCCTCTGTTGAAAAGGAACGTCTAGACTACAACCAGTTCTGTCGAAAAAGCAAGCCACTTTTTCAAAAGAGAGTGTAGACGTTCTCTTTCAAAAAAGCACAGTTTGTATGGAATAGCGCCTTTGTTCGACGCAACTCTGTAAAAAAAAGGCGTTATTCCTCGTAAAACGAGATTTACCGCCGTCAACCAAACTGCCGCGTTCTGTTGTCTTGCCGTTGACAAAACGCGGCGGTAGTGTAAACGCAGGGATAGTTTTGTCGATAAAAGTCCACTTTTGTCAACAAAACCCTGTAGTCTAGACAGACCCGAGGTGTCAGCCTGGTACTTGGATTGAAATCTTCAGCTGGTCTAATTGGTGTGACTCCATTGAACCCAGTGGGTCAGATCCCCAGTAGGTGTAAATTGGCATGACTCCATTGCCACCAACCAGCATAACTCCATCTGGGACTGGATTTACAGACAGACTTAGGCTTGAATGGGAAAGATGCAGAGACACCCACATCTGGGTATCCCATATCTGAATGTTAATTTAATGGAGTTTCAAAACTTTCCTATAGAGAAGAAAAATGCGGCTTTTCACCATTTTCATCTGAGTCAAATAAATACGAAAATAGTTTCCTTACCTTGTCAAAATGTTTTTTTTAACTTTTCCTTTATTATAGATAGTAGTTTACATTTAACTTAGTACTGTGCTGTATTTGCGTTTTTCCCTCTCTGCTGCTCCTGATTGTGTATTGCTGAGTCCAAATGAAGTGCGTGGTTGACCAGTCAGTTTGTAACTATGGTGTGTGTAACCCTGGGTTCTGAGAGACGTCTACATAATCATTATTGTTATTGAGAAAGTAAATAGCAAAAGTGATTTGCTTGTTCCCATAACTCAAGAACTAGAAATTATTTGATAGCAGGTTTAAAACAAGCCAAAGGGAAGTACTTCTTTATGCAACACACAGACAACCTGTGGAACTCCTTGACAGAGGAGATCGCAGGCCTCTGACAAGACTACCTTTGTCATTTGTTGGTATTGGTGTATAAAATGGAATCCAGCACTAACACTTTGCTTCGTCAGCTCTAAACCTGGCTGGGTGCCTTCGCTACAAAGCAAGACTTTGGATGAATTGAGCCGTTCTCGTGCGGTTTGCTGTCTCCGCTGTCCGCACCAAACAGAGGACGTGCGCATGCGGCCAGCATCTGATGATGTCCAAATCCCCCCAGCAGCAGACTTAAGAATCTAAAAGACAATGAATGTCAATGGGATTTGGTCACCTACCTCCCTTAGACGCCTTTGGAAACACCACCCTAAATGCAACTGACGTGTGACCTAAGACATCCCAGCCAGGCCTTCATCAATCCTGCCCTTAGATTATAGAAAAAAATCAAAATGCCCAAAACTGAAAACACCATTTCATGACTGGCTGTTTAGAGCTGGAAAAGACCTCGGGAGTCATCGAGTCCAGTCCCCTGCCCCAAGTAGGACCAACCCAACTCAATCATCCCAGCTAGGGCTTGGTCAAGCCGTGACGTCAAAACCTCTAGGGATGGAGATTCCACCCTCTCCCTAGGGAACCCATCCCAGCCCTTCCCCGCCCGCCTAGGGAAATAGTTTTTCCCAATATACAACATAAACCTCTTGTACTGCAACTTGAGACCATTGCTCCTTGTTCTGTCCTATACAGCCACTGAGAACAGCCTCTCGCCATCCTCTTTGGAACCTCCCTTCAGGGAGTTGAAGGCTGCTCTCAAATCCCCCCTCGCTCTTCTCTTCTGCAGACTGAACAAGCCCAAATCCCTCAGCCCCTCTTTGTAGGTTAAGTGCTCCAGCTCCCTCATCATTTTGGTTGCCCTCCACTGGATCCTCTTCAATGAGTCCACATCCCTTCTGCAGCAGGGCCCCCAGAACTGGATGCAATCAAAGAACAGAGAATTCAGGGTTGAAGCCCTGCTGGGTCATTCATTCCAGTCCCCGCTATCGCAGACAGACCTATGTTACTATTCCTTTCATACATTTATCAAGCTCCACTTTGAGAGGGATAGTATTATACTTATCTAGCTCCAGCTGCAGCTCCCACCCGCGGTGCGTTCAGAGTACTGAGGTAAGTGGGTGCATCTGATAACCCTCAATATCGGAAGGTTAGGACTAAGGACACTGGCAGAACAGGGCATCCTGGGCAGGACAACAGTGTCTATCCCAGCCCATGCACATTGGTCGATCTCTCTCTCGGAGGCCTCCATTTCACTTGAGTGAGTGCAGTATGGCTCTCCAGGGAGTGGCAGATATGACAATGTCCTGTCGCATCCTGGGCAAACATTACTGGTTGTACGTTAGCCCTTGTCGAGTCAAGTTTAGCGTCTTCAGATTGTGTCTTTGGGTGTGTCTAGACTACATGCCTCCTTCGACGGAGGCATGTAGATTAGCCAGATCGGAAGAGGGAAATGAAGCCGCGATTAAAATAATCGCGGCTTCATTTAAATTTAAATGGCTGCCCCGATCTGCCGATCAGCTGTTTGTCGGCAGATCGGGGGAGTCTGGACGCGATGCCCCGACAAAGAAGCCTTTCTTCATCGACACAGGTAAACCTGGTTTCACGAGGCTTACCTGTGTCGATGAAGAAAGGCTTCTTTGTCGGGGCATCGCGTCCAGACTCCCCCGATCTGCCGACAAACAGCTGATCGGCAGATCGGGGCAGCCATTTAAATTTAAATGAAGCCGCGATTATTTTAATCGCGGCTTCATTTCCCTCTTCCGATCTGGCTAATCTACATGCCTCCGTCGAAGGAGGCATGTAGTCTAGACACACCCTTTGTAACTAAGCAACTGATGAGCCAGCCGCTTCAAGAAGCCAGCCGGCCGCCACATGTTGGAGAAGTAAGAGAGGGGTGCAGGTCAGGAATCTAGGTTTGCCCAGGAGACACCTCAAAGCATGGAGGAGGGTCATGACTGAGGGTGGGTTGTTTGAAATGGGGCAGTTTCCTGAGAAGGGGGTTGTCGGGCGAATGAGGTTCTGGGGCTATTCGCTAAAGATACTGCTGAAATTTGTTGGTTTCTACACTAATGAGATGTGTTCTATGCTCTGTTCCGCAACGCTGGCTGAGAGTCGCTGTTGATTATGGATGTTGGGGTGCATGGCCCATAACCCGGTGACACATACACTAGGGCTCTTCCAAGGAATCTAGAGATGAAATAATTGTCATGGAATCATAGAGCACTAGAACTGGAAGAGACCTCGAGAGGTCACCAAGTACCATCCCTTGTTCTCAAGGTAAGACCAAGCAGCATCTAGACCATCCCTGACAGGTGTCTGTCCAACCTGCTCTTAACTATCTCCAGTGATGGAGATTCCACAACCTCCCTGGGCAATTTATTCCAGTGTTTGACCCCCCTGACAGGTAGGAACTTTTTCCTAATGTCCAACCTAAACCTCCCTTGCTGCAGTTTAAACCCATTGCATCATTTTCTCCCTCCTCCTTTTAACCCCCTTTTAGATACCTGAACACTGCTAATGGATTGACCTAGCATTGGGTTTCTGCTAGCTTGTTACAGACAAAGTCCTCCGGGGATCTTTGTCCCATGCGGAGCACAAGCGTTTCACAAAAAGCTCTCAAGGTTCAGCTCTTAGACTGGGAGACAGATAAGGAAATGCTGCGCGTCACAATCCCACTGAAAACTCTTGTGGTGCTTCAGTGCTGAAGGTAAAGAATTTGATGGCTTTGGTGGAAAGACTAGAGAGAAATCAAGAAGGCGGTAGATACACAGGCTAAGAAAGCAGGAAGATCCCAAGTCAGAATGATCTCATGATACGTATGATCCGCATTGAAGAATATGAAGTCGATTCATATTTTCATTCCTTTCAGATCTTGTCCCCCCTATTTCAAGGGAACAAATTCTGCCACTTATTCCGGGACGGGTCTTTCGGCAGAGTCTCATTGTCTTCTTCATTGCGGCAGCTCGTTCCCACCACGTCAAATACACCACAGGGGCCGTGGCCGGCAACCAAGGAATTACTTTAATCTCTAAGTTCTCTCTCTCAAGGAAGCAAACACCAAATTGTGACGCCCAAAAAGGAGAAGGCTACGGGCTGAAATATAGCCGCATGAGTCAGCAATAAATACCAGCCCTGAACTGACCTTGTAGGTGTAAGTAGTCAGGAATTCTGTTAAATCTGCTTCAGAATTTCTACATTTCAGTTCATCACAGCACTTGTTCTGCTTTGACTTTCCTTGCCATTTTCCTAAGAGTGCTGTCTTCTGGAAGTCACTTCATTGTGGTGTTGTGCCGTTCTGCGGGATCGTCTTTGTTTTCATTTTCCATAATCGTTCCAAATCAGGTCAGAGTTCTTCTTACCTTACCATCTTGTTTTCTTGTATCTTTTTCATCTTGCTGTCTGCTAGTCTGGCAATACCGATTTGTGATACTGGCAGGCCAAGTGCCGGTTCACGCCAAGAGCCCTAGACCTCCTTGAATACTAACAACTTCATAGCTAGAAAGCACCGTTCCTCTCTTGTGTGCTAGAAATATTAAAATAGGTACAGGTTGAAATTCTCTGGTCCGGCATCCTGGGGACCTGACGAGGGCTGGACCAGAGAATTTGCCAAACCCTGGGATGCCAATACTGTGTAGCAGCATTACCTACCCTTCCACTGCTTCTTGGGGTCTTAGAAGACATTTAAGGTAAATTAGAGCTAAATAACAGCACGAAACCGTGAGCGCCAGGATTGGGGGCGGTTAACAAACTTTATGGAACTGCGGGAAACTTGGCTACACCCATGCTAAGTGGACATCCAGCTAACTCAAATCATGCTGGACCGTGGATGTTGCCGGATCGGAGAGTACGGGACTAGAAAAGTTCAACCTGTATTAGAGTTGTAAGTATGTTTTTAGTATTGAGACTTTATGGAATGCTTGTAAGATGCAGCATGTATTAATCCTACTTATAACAGCTGTATCCCATGTTATATGGTGTTGTTTAAATGTTTGGTCTGTAACTATAACAGTGTTTGCTAGCACCAAAATTCTGTCCACCAGGGGAGAAGCAGTGCTAAGTGTGAAACGCTAGTGTACCACAAGCCGTGTTATCTCCTCTCCAACAGAAGGAGGTCTGGAGATATCAGACTAGTCATTGTAGATAAAAGATTTTGTTGATTGCTTCCCCCATGCCCAGGAGAAGGGTAGGTGCCCAAACCAATTCCAGTTCAGTTGTCTCCCTTTGTAACCGGTTTTTGAAATTCTGAATGAGACAGCTGAACTGGAATTCAACCCTGTCAATTTGGGATTGAAGAAAGATCTCAACTGGTTAACGCATTACAAAAGCAGTTTCCCTGCTCTGGATATTCGCAGCTTCATTCACACAAGGGGCTTCATTTCCCTTTGCCGAACAAACAAATCTACGTGGCTCCGTCGACGGAGCCATGTAGTCTGGACGTACCCTAAGGTGCCACCGGACTCCTCATTGTATGCCAAAGAGATTGGTGTGTTCTGCTCAGTCCCAGACCCCATAAAAATGTAGCCTCTTCATTCACATATGCCGCAGAGCTTCCAAATCAGACTTTGGGCGGACTCCAATGTCTGTTCATGGATTCTTCTCTAGCCAGGCTCTGCAGGTCTTCGACTCTCACTTTCTTTGTAGACAGCAGGTTTGTAGGTTAATTTTACTTCTTATCTAATTACATCTCTGGACTACACTTGTGCACACAGAACCTGTCAGTGTCTCTCTTTTGAAGTATTCTTCTAAAAACCATGAGCTTGCCAGCCTTTAATCATGAGTCGGTTTGATCGTTCTCAACGTCTTTCTGTGTGTCGATTCTTATGTAAATTTATGAAGATTTTCCTTTCTCTTTTCTTTTGTGTTTTCTAGGGCAGGCATGCGCACTTCGCCACTGCTTTCCAGATGATCTTTTACTTGTCTGACTCCTCATGTATTTGAAAGTTATATTTTTCATCTCTTGCTTCCCCCCCCACTGTCAGTAGACCTTTTCCTCCATCACACTATTGGATGTACTTCCTCTCCATGCTTGGAGTGATAGCTGGTAGCACCTGTCTTGTTTGGATGTCAATGTTTTACTTCTCTTGAATCCACATATGAATGACTCAGGTCAACGCGGAAACGAGTCTTCTCCCTAAATGAGTTCTTAGTTGTGTATTATTTTTTTCCTCGTTTCTTTGAATTCCCTGTGTTCCAACTCTAGTTTCTCTGATTCCACGATATTTATTGCAGCACTGGCGAAGAATATATTCAATAGTTATTTCTTCCATTTTTATGTTATCATATTCTACCTGTCTACCCCATTTTACAGATACCAACACATGGCTAGCCCAACCAATATCTAGCTTTATATCTTCAACAACCTTTCCAACATACCATCAATCTTCTAGCTCTTTGTGATACTCCACGTACATTCCCATCATCCATGTCTAGCAAACCTGTCTGTCAGGATGTGTCTATACTACATGGCTCCATCGATGGAGCCATGTAGATTAGGCTGATCGGCAGAGGGAAATGAAGCCACAATTTAAATAATCGTGGCTTCATTTATATTTAAATGGCTGCCTCGCTCTGCCGACCAGCTGATGATCAGCTGTTTGTCAGCAGATCAGGACAGTCTGGACGCGCCGCGGTCAACAGGGAAGTCTTTGTTAACTGGCGCAGGTAAACCTGGTTTCATGCCATTTTCACGATCAGGGCTTTTTTGCGGAAAACAAATCTCTGCTGTCTACACTGGCCCTTTTGCGCAAAAGTTTTTCGGAAAAAGACTTTTGCCCGAACAGGAGCAGCATAGTATTTCCGCAAAAGCACTGACAATCTTACATGAGATCGCCAGTGCTTTTGTGGAAATTCAAGCGGCTAGTGTAGACAGCTGGCAAGTTTTTCCACAAAAGCGGCTGATTTTGTGGAAAAACTTGCCAGTCTAGACACAGTCCAGGAGTTTTTCCAGGATTCCAGAAATATCCTGGAAAAACTCTTCCGCATCCAGGGATGCGTTTGTTCTTCCACTGTTTTTAATGGAAGAGCATAATGCTCTTTCGGTAACCCCTATATTCCTCGTTCTAAGAGGAATAAGGGGGATTCCAAAAGAAGGAGTTTTTCTGCCATTTGGTCCAGTCTAGACAGGCCAAATGTTGGAAAACCCTCTTCCTACATAAGAACTGGGAAACAGTGGCAGTGTAGAGTGCATAAGGATTGGGAAAGGCAAGTGACGGAGAGGAGGAGAATAGAGAGGGCGTGGCTTCAAGGAAGGGGCAGGGTCTTGGGGGAAGGGCTGGGTGGTAGATCTTCGCTTGTTCTGAGATTTAAAAGGTGATTTTGAGTGTAAAAAGATTGGAGACAGCTGATCTAGATGGTGCTTGGTCCTGCAGGGACATCAGGGGGCTGTTTACGATAACCTCTCAAGTTCTCTTCCCGTTCTAGTGTTCTAGGGTTCTATGAAATGGTTGCCTGATTCTTGTTCTTTACTGATATAATCACAATTTTTCTCAAAGACCATCCTGTCAGGGTAATGACCTACTAGAATAAATTGCGTAGGGAGATTGCGGAATCTCCATCGCTAGAGATATTTAAGAGGCGGGTAGGTAGACATCTATTAGGGATTGTCTAGATGGTGCGTGGTGCTGCTGTGAGGGCAGGAGACTGACCCTGATAATCTCTCGACTCGATATGCATCATCCATATTGGCTTGAGTTAGCAATTCCGTGCTGGGTGCCAAACCAATATTCCTAGCTTTGGCGTTTTATTATTAGTAGTAGATTTATTATTATTAGTAGCAGTAATATTGAAAACCTAGAAGAGTGATGGAAATGTAGCCGCCACCCAATCTAATCCAGAAAGACCTGTAGAATTTAATAGTCAAAGCATAAATTATTGGTCAGATTCCCAGCTTGTACAAATCAACCAAAACTCCACTGGAGCCAAGCAGCCAACTCTTCAGTTGATAAAAATCAGCTGCAGCTCTAGGGACATTAGTGGGACAGATTAAAGAGATACTGGGCCACAGACAGAGAGAAGTGAATGACTTCCTAGCCTGCTGAGTAGAGCATTGCTAGTAGGAGACGTGGGATACAGACCTCCGGCCCCAGTGTGAACCACAGTGGAGCAACTTCAAGTGAGGCTCACATCAGAGTGGTTCATAGTCTCTGCCGAGAAGGGATTTTGTGGATACTTTTGCTGACAGTGGGATTTAGGTGCCCAAACTGTTCCCAATCCTTTTGGGAATGTAGCCCATTTTGGCTATGTGAAAGACACAAAGTCAAACCGACTTCTCTGTGTCTTCCTCTAAATTTAGTCCATGAAATTGAAATCCTCAGTTGACTTTTATGATAATTGTTCATTTCATATGTTTTTTCTTTCCTTCCAGATCACAGACTTCCTGAACGACACTCAATGGAAAATCAAACCACCGTGACCGAGTTTATTCTCCTGAGACTTTCCAATGATCCACAAGTGCAGACATTTCTTTTCCTGGTATTTTTACTTATTTACCTTGTCACCGTGACAGGGAACACACTGATCATGTTGGTGATAAGAGCTGATTCTCACCTTCACAATCCCATGTATTTCTTTCTCTTCCATCTCTCCTTTGTTGATCTCTGTTATTCCTCAGTCACGGTGCCTAAAATGCTGACAGACTTCCTGTCTGAGCAAAACACTATTTCTTTCCATGGCTGCATTACTCAGATGTTCTTCATTGTCTTCTTGGCCGTTACAGAGGCTTTCACTCTCTCAGCCATGGCCTATGACCGTTACGTGGCCATCTGTGACCCGTTGCGTTACGCGGCAGCCATGAAGGACGACAGCTGTGTTCTGCTGGAGGCTGGTGCATGGACTTTGGGCATCTTAGCTGGACTAGTTTACACAGTCGTTGTCCTCCAGTTGCAGTTCCGTGGGCCCAATCAAATCCACCATTTCAGCTGCGAGCCCCCTCCTCTGCTACAGCTGTCCTGCACCTCGCCCCTCAAGGAGCAGATGGTGCTTCTCGCATCTGCTGTCATATTTGGACTGAGCTCCTTCCTCCTCACCCTCATCTCCTACTTTCACATCATCTCCACAATCCTGAGGATGCGCTCAGCAGAAGGCCAGCGGAAGGCCTTCAACACCTGCAGGTCCCATCTGACTGTGGTTGCCTTGTTGTATCTCACAGCGTTTTTCCAATACACCAAACCCAGCTCCGCATCCTCTGTGGTTCTGGATGAAATGGTCTCCATCCAGTACAGCATCCTGACCCCCATGTTAAACCCCATCATCTACAGCCTGAAAAACAAGGAGGTGAAAACAGCGCTAGGGAGAATGTTGGGGAAACTCAGGTTTAGATTTGGTGTTTAGGACGTTCTCAGGTCAGGACTACGTCCAGACTGCATGCCTTTTTCAACAGAGGCGTTGTCGACAGACACTGTCGACAACGCCTCTGTTGAAAAGAAGCGTCTAGACTACAACCAGTTCTGTCGAAAAAGCAAGCCACTTTTTCGAAAGCGAGTGTATACGTTCTCTTTCAAAAAAGCACAGTTTGTATGGAATGGCGCCTTTTTTTGACACAACTCTATACAAAAAAGGCGTTATTCCTCGTAAAACGAGATTTACCGCCTTCAACGAAATTTCCGCATTCTGTTGTCTTATTGTTGACAGAATGCGGCGGTAGTGTAGACGCAGGGATAGTTTTGTCGACAAAAATCCACTTTTGTCAACAAAGCCCTGTAGTCTAGACAGACCCGAATTGTCAGCCTGGTACTTGGATTGACATCTTCAGCTGGTGTAATTGGTGTGACTCCATTGAACCCAGTGGGTCAGCTCCGCAGTAGGTGTACACCGGCATGACTCCATTGCGGCTAACCGGCGTAACTCCATCTGGGACTGGATACACCAACAGACTTATGTTTTAATTGGAAAGTGGCAGAGACACCCACATCTGGATAACCCATATCTGAATGTTAATTTAATGCAGCTTCAAAACTTTCCTATAGAGAAGAAAAATGCGGCTTTTAACCATCTTCATCTACGTCAAATAAATACGAAAATAGTTTCCTTACCTTGTCAAAATGTTTTTTTAACTTTTTCTTTATTATAGATAGTAGTTTACATTTAACTTAGTACTGCGCTGTATTCGCATTTTTCCCTCTCTGCCGCTCCTGATTGTATATTGCTGAGTCCAAATGAAGTGTGTGGTTGACCAGTCCATTTGTAACTGTGGTATGCGTAACACTGAGGTTCTAAGAGACGTCTGTATAATTATCATTGGTAAATAGCAAAAGTGATTTGCTTGTTCCCATAACTCAAGAACTAGAAATTATTTGATAGCAGGTTTAAAACAAGCCAAAGGGAAGTACTTCTTTATGCAACACACAGACAACCTGTGGAACTCCTTGACAGAGGAGATCGCAGGCCTCTGACAAGACTACCTTTGTTGGTATTGGTGTATAAATTGAAGTCCAGCAGTAGCACTTTGCTTCGTCAGCTCTAAACCTGGCTGGGTGCTTTCGCAACAAAGCAAGTCTTTGCATGAATTGAGCCGTTCTCATGAGGTTTGCTGTCTCCGCTGTCCGCACCAAACTAAGTGGACGCGCGCATGCGATCAGCATCTGACGATGTCCAAATCCCCTCAGCAGCAGACTTAAGAATCTAAAAGACAATGAATGTCAATGGGATTTGGTCACCTACCTCCCTTAGGCATCTTTGGAAACACCACCCTAAATGTAACTGACGTGTGACCTCAGACATCCTGGCCAGGCCTTCATCAATCTTGGCCTTAGATTATAGAAAACAATCAAAATGCCCGCAACTGAAAACACCATTTTAAGACTGGCTTTGTAGAGCTGGAAAAGACCTCAGGAGTCATCGAGTCCAGCCCACTGCCCCAAGAAGGACCAAACCCAACTCAATCATCTCAGCCAGGGCTTGGTCAAACTGGGACATCAAAACCTCTAGGAATGGAGATTCTACCCCCTCCCTAGGGAACCCATCCGAGCCCTTCCCCACCCTCCTAGTGAAATAGTTTTCCTAATATCCAACCTAGACCTCCCCCACTGCAACTTGAGACCATTGGTCCTTATTCAGACTAAACAAGCCCTCTCCTTGTAGGTCATGTTCTCCAACCCCCAAATCACTTTCGTCACCCTCCGTTGGACCCTCTCCAGTGCGTTCACATCCCTTCTGTAGTGGGGGGCCCAGAACTGGATGCAATCAAAGAACAGAGAATTCTGGATTGAAGCCCTTCTGGGTCATTGAGTTCAGTCCCTGCTATCGCAGACAAACCTATGTTACTATTCCTTTCAGACATTTATCAAGTACTATATTCATCTAGCTCCGGCTGCAGCTTACACCCATGATGCGTTCAGAGCACTGAGGTAAGTGGGTGCATCCGATAACCCTCAATATCGGAGGGTTAGGACTAAGGACACTGGCAGAACTGGGCATCATGGTCAGGACAACAATGTCTATCCCAGCCCATGCACATTGGTCGATCTCTCTCTCGGAGGCATCCATTCGAGTTGAGTGAGTGCAGCACGGGGCTCCAGGGAGTGGCAGACACGACAATGTCCTGTCGCATCCTGGGCAAATGTTACTGGATTTGGGTTAGCCCTTGTCGAGTCAAGTTTAGCGTCTTCGGATTGTGTCTTTGTAACTACGCAACTGATGACCCAGAAAGACAGAGGTGCAGGCCCGGTAACTAGGGTTTCGCAGGGGATACCTCAAAGCATGGAGGAGGGGCATGAGTGAGGCTGCGTTGCTTGAAACGGGGCAGTTTCCTGGGATGGGGGTTGTAGGGCGAACCAGGCTGTGGGGCTGTCCACAGTGGATATTGTTGAAACTAGTTGGTTTCTACACTAACAAGATTTGTTCTATGCTGTCTTCCTCAACGTGAGCATCACTGTTGATTCTAGATGTCGGGGTGTATGGTCCCTTTGGGAGGAGGTGTCTTACTCCTGGGGACTCACAACAGGGAGTTTATGCTGAATGCTGAGCCCGTGACCCACTGACACACACACGCACTAGAGCTCTTCCAAGGAATCTAGAGATGAAATAACTTTCATAGAATCATAGAGCACTAGAACTGGAAGGGACCTCGAGAGGTTATCAAGTCCAGTCCCCTTCCCTCATGGCAGGACTAATCACCGTCTAGATCATCCCTGACAGGTGTCGGTCCAACTGTCTAAAGGGATGGTGTGGCGGGGTGGCCCCGCCCCCTCCTGAAGCCTCTGTGTCTCCGCCAAGACAGGAAGGCTGGGGCTTGATGGCACGGAGGCAGCCCCGAGCAGGGGGCGGCGGTGCCCGCAACAAGTGGCATCTCTGGTAGGCACCACCGTGGAGACCAAGGGCCAGCTGGAGTGACGTCACTGGTGACGTCACTCCTCTGTGACCCAGAAGTGGCATGGGGGAAGGGCGGTGGGGAGGACGTCATCCGAGGGTGCTGTGGGCAGATGCTGAAGGGGAGTGACGTCAGGAAGGACTTCACCACTCCTGGCCCGGCGGGTGGTTCAAATGGAAGCCCCGGGCCAGTGGGAGGGGGAGTCCTCCTGGGGGTCAGAGAATGGAGCCAGCGGGATGCGGAGCCAGGGATCTGGAGACCTTGGGTGAGGTGCAAGCTTGGGTCCCCTGGCTAACTGATGGTGGGCACTATGGAAGAAACGACGAGGAGTCCTGTGGCACCTTATAGACTAACTGAAGTGTAGGAGCATTCACACCTCCAGATCAGCTGCTAGAAGTGGGCGTCATCTTCCTTGATTGGATCCACCTGGTCATCTCCAGCCTGATCCTGGCCTGCATATTTATACCTGCCTCTGGAAATTTCCACTACATGCATCTGACGAAGTGGGTCTTTGCCCACAGAAGCTGATGCTCCTACACTTCAGTTAGTCTCTAAGGTGCCACAGGACTCCTCGTCGCTTTTGCAGATTCAGACTAACATGGCGACCCCTCTGATACTTGACACTATGGAAGAAGCGGCCCAGGGCGGGGGTGTGGACCCCGAGAGCGGGGGAGTTTAGGGGTTTTGACCCCCTCTGCTAGGCTGATGCTAGTCCGTATCTTAGCCCCTGGGTTGGGTTTCGGAGTGAGGGTGGGCCCGAACCCCCTTCCCCAGCACACCGTCATACCGATCTCTACTAATCCGAGTCTGGGGAGTGACCATTCTCTCCGAACGGAGTGTAAAACAGGTAATGTAATAAATTTACTGACCCCAACGTTACACGAGTGGGTATGTCAGGGCAACCGGGGGCCCGGACACGAGTGACCCCCGTACAGATGGAGATTCCACAACTTCCTTAGGAAATTTATTCCAGCGTTCCACCACCCTGAGAGCTAGGATGTTTTTCCTAATGTCCAACCTCAACCTTCCTTGGTGCCCATTGCACCATTTTTCTCCCTCCTCCTTGTAACCCCCTTTTAGATACCTGAAAACTGCTTATGGACTGACCTAGCATTGGGTTACTGCTAGCTTGTTACAGACAGAGTCCTCCGGGGATCTTGTCCTAGGAGACCAAGAGAATTTTAAAAAAAGCTCTGAAGAATCAGCTCTTAGCCTGGGCGGCAGATACGGGAAGGCTGTTCGTCCCTCTCCCACTGAAAACTCTCGTGGTGCTCCTGTGCTGAAGGTAAAGAATTGGGTGGCTTTGGTCCCTGCATGGCAAAGAATGATATACAAATTAGAGACAAATCAAGAAGGAGGTAGATACGCAGGCTAAGAAAGAGGAAAATCCCAAGTCAGAATGATCTCAAGATTTGTAGGTCTGCCTTGAGGAATGTGAAGTCGATTCATATTTTTATTCCTTTCAAATCTTTCCCCCTCTCCTCTCGGGACGGGTCTTTTGGCAGAGTCCCGTTGTCTTCTGCTCGGATGCGACAGCTCGTTCTCACCACATCGGGTGCACCACAGGGGCCATGGATGGCAACCAAGAAACTGCTTGAATCTCTGAGCTCTCTTTCTCAAGGAAGCAATTCCGATTTGTGATACTGGCAGACCAAGTGCTAGCTCACGCCACGACCCCTAGCTTAGTTCTTCGTTGTGTATTATTTTTTTCTTCCCTTCTTTGAGTTTCCTATGGTCTGACTCTAGTTTTCTCTGATTCCATGGTATTTATTGCAGCACGTGTGAGGAATATTTTAGATAGTTCTTTCTCTCACGTTTATGTTATCTGATCGTACCCGTCTACCCCACTTTAAAGATGCCAACACTCGGCTACCCAAGCCAATATCTAGATCTAAATCTTCATCAGTCTTTTAGCTCTTTTTGTGATACTCCGTGTACTTTCAGATCATTCATGTCTAGCAAACCTATCTGTCAGGGATGATCTAGATTGTGCTTGGTGCCGCAGGGAAGGCAGAGGACTGGATACAATGACCTCTCAAGGTCCCTTCCAGTTCTAGTATTCTCTGATTCCATGCAATGGTTGCCTGATTCTTGTTCTTCACTGAGAATCACAATTTTTCTCAGGGACTATCTATGACAGTGGCACCGGGAACAGAATTGGGGCTAAGAGTTTTGCTTGAAAGATTTCTCTTGTCGTTCGGTGCTTCCGGTTGACAATCCCATCCAAGTAGAGTTGAGAGCTCTCGTCAGCCATAGATTGCTGGAGAGAAGAAAAATCATTGGAGGAAACTTCTGGAATTTCATTGTCGCAATGTTCCATTGTTGAGAGTCACTGTCACAGACTTTCTGGTAGTCCGGGCACACAATCTTTAATTGTGTTCTTTCTTCATTTTGCATCTTTGTGACCCTCTGGTTAGCCTGAGGAGGTCTCTTCCCCTTTTCGGTTATGTCTAAACTGGCGGCTTCTTGCTCAAGAACACCTTGCACAAGGGTTCTTGTGCAAGAAGTCTTGTGCAAGAAAACGTCCCCACTGCCATGTGTGAGATGTGCTTTTGCGCAAGAGCGCCCGGGGCAGTGTGGACACGCCACAGGGAATTTTGCACAAGAAAGCCCTATGGCCAAAATAGCCACAGGGCGTTCTTGCGCAAAAGAGCATCCACATTTGTGCTTCTTGTGCAAGAGCTATGCACTTTTCTTACAAGCGTAAGCTCTCTTGCACAAGAGCTCTTGTGCAAGAAGCCCTCTCTTACCACGACCAACTGTAAATCTTTTTGCGCAAGAGCAGTGGGCAGTGTGGACACTCTGTGGATTCTTGCGCAAGAATCCGCCAGTGTAAACATAGCCTTCATGTATACTATGCCGCCTTGTTCCTCAGAAGGCAGCATTCTGTCACGAGCCGGCACTATCCATCTACTTTTTACCAAAATCATTGATAGAGGTTTCCACAGAGTACGTAAACATGAGATGGGTCTATAATTCATAGTATCACTGTAGTCATCGTCTTCTTCTTCTTCTTCTTCTTTTTTGTCTTGGTCATCTTCTTCTTCGTCTTCTTCTTTTTCCTAGAGTTATCCCTGCAAACCTTACACGTTCCGTTCTTCAAATATTTATTAAGTCATTCAAATAAATAATCCTGGAGAGTTGTTTGGCATTTTCTATCAGATTCCATGCTGGCCTTTGCACTTCCCAACTTTTCATTCCTCTCAGCTATTTCTTTCTTTAATATTCCTGGATATGCCTCTCGGATGTGCTTTATAAATGTTTCTCTCATATTTTCAGTTTGGTTGGCTGTCTGATTATGTTGTCTGTCCTCAAACCGCATTTTCTTCTTGAAGCACCGAAACTCTTCCACATTATTTTTGAGTCCTTTATTTTTTCTACTCGGCTTTTAAGATCAGTCAGATGAAAGAATCTCCTAAGGTCTCTGATGATGTTACTGTTCTCTCGATGCTAACAACTTTCTGCTCAATATTTTCCAAGCCTGTGACTCTGAGTGTACATCTACATTGCACCAGTATTTCCAAATAACTTATTCTGCATCTACACAGCAGGCAGTTATTTCGAAATAGTGTCAAAATAGTCTCAAGCTGGTGGACTTCTTACTCCAACTCCCGTAACCCTCATTGGACAAGGAATAAAGGAAGTCAGAGGAAGAGCGCTCTATTTCAAAATAAGTGCTGTGTAGATGCTCCCAATTTTGAAATTGTCGGACCATTGATGTTGCCAAACCAGAGAGTCCTGGATTTGGGAGGTGCAACCTGTATTAGCAAGGTTTGCCCTCTACTTTAATTCAGGTCTCAGGCCTCATAGTCAGCCTCTGATATAGGAGCTTACGTTTCAGGCTCCCTTTCTACTATATTTTCTGCTGTCTAGAGTCCAAAGCTAAATCAGAAAATGAATTTTTTTCCAATTTACTTCCGAAAGAGGCTTTTCCAAAAGAGGCTTTTCTGTCTACACGAGGCCAAATTTCAGCAAAAAACCCTCTTTTGGAAATCCCTTCTTCCTCGTAAAACGAGGTTTACAGAGATGCTGACAAAATGCATCCAGTTTTCCAACATTTTTTTCAGAAAAGTTGGACGCACTCTTTGGAGTCTAGACGTACTCTTGAATGCTGCATGATCTCAACTTTTTTTCTCATTTCCCATATTATGTAGGTGCGGTTTCTCTCATATTTGTCCCAGATACAGGGCAAATCGTAGAATCATACAATCCTAGGGCCCAAAGCAGGACCAATCCAATTCAATCATCCCAGCCAGGACTTGGTCAAGCTGGGATTTAAACACCTCTAGGGATGGAGATTCCACCCCCTCCCTAGGGAACCCATTCCAGTGCTTCCCCTCCCTCCTAGGGAAATAAATTTTCCTAAGATCCAACCTAGACCTTCTCCACTGCAACTTTTTTGAGTCAGGGCTTCTGACCCACAGAAGTGGAGCGTTGTTTGGGTCGGGGGCTGCTGACCCACAGAAAAATCAGTTGGGGGCTACACACAGGTGAGAAGCAAATAACTGAGGCAGCCCTCACGTGAGAAGGAGACAGACACTCCCCACATTCCTCTCACACACCAGAAATTAGGGGTGCCCGGCCTAATAGATTTTGTGGGCTCCAGCCCCATGGTGAGGCAGCGGGTGGGCTAGGGTGCCAGCATGGGCTCCCCAGTAATGCACCCCTAAATCTTGATGGCCAGGGCGAAACAAGCTCGGGCCACATCCAGCCTCCCGGCCTGAGGTTCCTCATCCCTGTCCTAGGTGTTTCTTCCGTTTCTGTCTCTTATTTACCTGTATAATTGTTTTCACCAATATGTTTGCATGCGGCTCAGCGGGGGGCGGGGGGCTGGACTCGATGACCTCTCGAGGTCCCTTCCAGTCCTATTATTCTATGATTATTCTATGTCTCGTCTTCCACGTCAAGCTTCCCATTTCCATTTAAATTCTTCTCTGCGGAACAAATCTTGTAAGTTACCCTTGAGTCTACACTTAGACACCTCTTCTGACGAGTGGTCGTGTTTCTTCTGACAGTGCTGGGGCATTTGTCTCCTTCCGTTTCTTTCTTCCAGTTCTGCCATAATCCTGTAGTCAGTTGAGGGTCAGTAACATGGCGTCAGCAGGCCTAAACAGAGGCCTGTAACATGAAAACAGCAACAGGCCTGCAATCTAGTGAGCAAAACTTTGGTTCAGTAACACAGGAGCCAAGAAAGAGGCCCTGTTGATAATTGTGTGATTGTGTAATTGTGTGATTGTGACCCTGACCAGATGATGCTGACCCTGACAGTTCAGACGACTGAAGGTACCGAGGTAGAGAACACTGAGGTACGACAAATCCAAGCTCAGATCACTTCTTGGACTACACAGTGAGTGCTTTTCATTCTCTCATTGAAAATGTTCTCTGATTCTCCTGGATTGTTTGGAGAGTTAAGTGATCTATCAAGAAAGATGTGAAGAAATTGGAGAAGATCCAGAGAAGAGCAGCAAGAATGATGAAAGGTCCAGAGAACATGAGCTGTGAGGGAAGGCTGAAAGAATTGGGCTTCTTTAGTTTGGAAAGGAGAAGACTGAGAGGGGACATGAGAGCCATTTTCAAGTATCTAAAAGGGTGTCGCAAGAAGGAGGGAGAAAAATTTTTCTCTTTGGCTATGAGTATAGGATGAGAAGCAATGGGCTTAAACTGCAGCAAGGGAGGTTGAGGTTGGACGTTAGGAGAAACGTCCTGCCTCTCAGGGAGGGCAAACACTGGAATAAATTGCCTAGGGAGGTTGTGGAATCTCCATCTGTGGAGATATTTAAGAGCTGGCTAGAAAGACAATTATCAGCAATGGTCTAGATGGTATTTGGTGCTGACATGAGGGCAGGGGACTGACCTTGTTGGCCCTGCGAGATTCCTTCCAGTTCTGATGTAGCATTACCCACCTCCACTTGTTGGAGGAGCAGGATGAATTCTAGCTAAGACCATGTATCTTCTGAGAAACTCTTCATGGCCTGGATACTAATCAGTTTGACTGCATCATCCATATTGGGTCTAGTTAGCTATTCTGTGCTGGGTGCCAAACCAACGATGCTAGCTTTGGCGTTTTAGTAGTAGTAGTAGATTTAGTAGTAGTCGTAGCAGTAATATTGAAAACCTAGATATTTATTAAGGGTCAACCCAATCTAATCTCAAAAAAGCTACAAAGTGCATTAGACAAAGCCTAACTTTTATAGCATTCTCCAGATTCCCAGCTTGTACAAATCAACCAAAACTCCACTGGAGCCAAGGAGCCAACTCTTTAGTTGATAAAAATCAGATGCGGCGCTAGGGACATTAGTGGGACAGATTAAAGAGATACTGGGCCACAGACAAGGAAAAGTGAATGACTTCCTAGCCTGCTGAGTAGAGCATTCCTAGTAGGAGACGTGGGATACAGACCTCCGGCCCCAGTGTGAACCACGGTGGAGCAACTTCAGCTGAGGCTCACATCAGATTGGTCCATAGTCTCTGCTGAGAAGGGATTTTGCGGATATCTGTGGTGCTGACAGTGGAATTTCGGTGTCCAAACTGTTCCCAAATCCTTTTGTGAATCTCGCCCATTTTGGCTATGTGAAAGACACAAAGTCAAACCGACTTCTCTGTGTCTTCCTCTAAATTTAGTGAATGAAAGTGAAATCCTCAGTTGACTTCTATGATAGTTGTTCATTTCATATGTTTTTTCATTCCTTCCAGATCACAGTCTTGCTGAATGAGGGTCGATGGAAAATCAAACCACCGTGACTGAATTTATTCTCCTGAGACTTTCCAATGATCCACAAGTGCAGAAATTTCTTTTCCTGGTATTTTTACTTATTTACCTTGTCACCCTGACTGGGAACACACTGATCATGTTGGTGATAAGAGCCGATTCTCACCTTCACAATCCCATGTATTTCTTTCTCTTCCATCTGTCCTTTGTTGATCTCTGTTATTCCTCAGTCACGGTGCCTAAAATGCTGACAGACTTCCTGTCAGAGAACAAAACTATTTCTTTCAATGGCTGCATTGCTCAGATGTTCTTCATCATCTTCTCGGCCGGTACAGAAGTGTTCACTCTCTCAGCCATGGCCTATGACCGTTACGTGGCCATCTGTGACCCGTTGCGTTACGCGGCGACCATGAAGAAAGGCACCTGTGTACTGCTGGAGGCTGGTGCATGGACTTTGGGCATCTTAGATGGGCTAGTTTACACGGTCGTTGTCCTCCAGTTGCAGTTCTGTGGGCCCAATCAAATCCACCATTTCAGCTGCGAGCCCCCTCCTCTGCTACAGCTGTCCTGCACCTCGCCCCTCAAGGAGCAGATGGTGCTGCTCACATATGCTGTCGTATTGGGACTGAGCTCCTTCCTCCTCACCCTCATCTCCTATGTTCTCATCATCTCCACTGTCCTGAGGATACGCTCGGCAGAAGGCCGGCGGAAGGCCTTCAACACCTGCAGTTCTCACCTGACTGTGGTTGGCTTGTTGTATCTCACAGCGTTTTTCCAATACACCAAACCCAGCTCCGCATCCTCTGTGGTTCTGGATGAACTGGTCTCTACCCAGTATAGCATCCTGACTCCCATGTTAAACCCCATCATCTACAGCCTGCAAAACAAGGAGGTGAAAACAGCGCTAGGGAGAATGTTGGGGAAACTGAGGTTTAGGTCTAGTGTTTAGGATGTTCTCAAATAAGGGTTACCTCTAGACTGCATGCCTTTTTCAACGGAGGTGTTGTCGACAGACACTGTCCACAAAGCCTCTGTTGAAAAGGAACATCTAGACTACAACCAGTTCTGTCGTAAAAGAAAGCCACTTTTTCAAAAGAGAGAGTAGACGTTCTCTTTCAAAAAAGCACAGTTTGTATGGAATAGCGCCTTTTTTTCGACGCAACTCTAAAAAAAGGCGTTATTCCTCGTAAAACGAGATTTACCGCCGTCAACCAAACTGCCGCGTTCTGTTGTCTTGCTGTTGACAAAATGCGGCGGTAGTGTAGACGCAGGGATAGTTTGGTCGACAAAAGTCCACTTTGTCAACAAAACCCTGTAGTCTAGACAGACCTGAGGTGTTAGCCTGGTACTTGGATTGAATTCTTCAGCTGGTCTAATTGGTGTGACTCCATTGAACCCAGTGGGTCAGATCCCCAGTAGGTGTAAATCGGCATGACTCCATTGCCACCAACCGGCGTAACTCCATCTGGGACTGGATTCACAGACAGACTTAGGCTTGAATGGGAAAGATGCAGAGACACCCACATCTGGGTATCCCATATCTGAATGTTAATTTAATGCAGCTTCAAAACTTTCCTATAGAGAAGAAAAATGCGGCTTTTCACCATTTTCATCTGAGTCAAATAAATACGAAAATAGTTTCCTTACCTTGTCAAAATGTTTTTTTTAACTTTTCCTTTATTATAGATTAGTAGTTTACATTTAACTTAGTACTGCGCTGTATTTGCGTTTTTCCCTCTCTGCCGCTCCTGATTGTGTATTGCTGAGTCCAAATGAAGTGCGTGGTTGACCAGTCAGTTTGTAACTGTGGTGTGCATCACTCTGAGGTTCTGAGAGACGTCTACATAATCATTATTGTTATGGAGAAAGTAAATAGCAAAAGTGATTTGCTTGTTCCCATAACTCAAGAACTAGAAATTATTTGATAGCAGGTTTAAAACAAGCCAAAGGGAAGTACTTCTTTATGCAACACACAGACAAGCTGTGGAACTCCTTGACAGAGGAGATCGCAGGCCTCTGACAAGACTACCTTTGTCATTTGTTGGTATTGGTGTATAAACTGGAGTCCAGCACTAACACTTTGCTTCGTCAGCTCTAAACCTGGCTGGGTGCCTTCGCTACCAAGCAAGTCTTTGGATGAATTGAGCCCTTCTCGTGAGGTTTGCTGTCTCTGCTGTCCGCACCAAACAGAGGATGCGCGCATGCGATCAGCATCTGACGATGTCCAAATCCCCTCAGCAGCAGACTTAAGAGTCTAAAAGACAATGAATGTCAATGGGATTTGGTCACCTACCTCCCTTAGGCGCCTTTGAAAACAACACCCTAAATGCAACTGACGTGTGACCTCAGACATCCCGGCCAGGCCTTCATCAATCCTGCCCTTAGATTATAGAAAAAAATCAAAATGTCCACAACTGAAAACACCATTTCATGACTGGCTGTGTAGAGCTGGAAAAGTCCTCGGGAGTCATCAAGTCCAGCCCCCTGCCCCAAGTAGGACCAACCCAACTCAATCATCCCAGCTAGGGCTTGGTCAAGCCGGGACTTCAAAACCTGTAGGGATGGAGATTCCACCCCCTCCCTAGGGAACACATCCCAGCGCTTCCCCGCCCGCCTAGGGAAATAGTTTTTCCCAATATACAACATAAACCTCTTGTACTGCAACTTGAGACCATTGCTCCTTGTTCTGTCCTGTACAGCCACTGAGAACAGCCTCTCGCCATCCTCTTTGGAACCTCCCTTCAGGGAATTGAAGGCTGCTCTCAAATCCCCCCTCGCTCTTCTCTTCTGCAGACTGCCCAAATCCCTCAGCCTATCTTTGTAGGTCAAGTGCTCCAGCCCCCTCGTCATTTTGGTCGCCCTCCGCTGGACCCTCTCCTATGTGTCCACATCCTTTCTGCAGCTGGGCCCCCAGAACTGGATGCAATCAAAGTTCATACATTTATCAAGCACCCCTTTGCGAGTGATAGTATGATACTTATCTAGCTCCAGCTGCGGCTTCCACCTGCAGTGAGTTCAGAGCACTGAGGTAAGTGGGTGCATCTGATAACCCTCAATATCGGAGGGTTAGGACTAAGGACACTGGCAGAACTGGGCATCATGAGCAGGACAACAGTGTCTATCCCAGCCCATGCACATTGGTCGATCTCTCTCTCGGAGGCCTCCATTTCACTTGAGTGAGTGCAGTACGGCTCTCCAGGGAGTGGCAGACATGACAATGTCCTGTCGCATCCTGGGCAAACATTACTGGATTTGTGTTAGCCCTTGTCGAGTCAAGTTTAGCGTCTTCGGATTGTGTCTTTGTAACTAAGCAACTTATGAGCCAGCTGCTTCAAGAAGCCAGCCGGCCGCCACATGTTGGAGAAGTAAGAGAGAGGTGCAGGCCAGGAAACTAGGTTTGCCCAGGGGACACCTCAAAGCATGGAGGAGGGGCATGACTGAGGGTGGGTTGCTTGAAATGGGGCAGATTCCTGGGACGGGGGTTGTCGGGCAAATGAGGTTTTGGGGCTATTCACTGAGAATATTGCTGAAATTTTCATGGGCTCATAGAACACTAGAACTGGAAGGGACTTCGAGAGGTCACCACGTCTCATCCCCTGTTCTCAAGCAGGAGCAAGCACCATCTAGACCATCCCTGACAGGTGTCTGTCCAAGCTGCTCTTAACTATCTCCAGAGATGGGGATTCCACAACCTCCCTGAGCAATTTATTCCAGTGTTTGACCACCCTGACAGGTAGGAACTTTTTCCTAATGTCCAACCTAAACCTCCCTTGCTGCAATTGAAGCCCATTGCATCATTTTCTCCCTTCTCCTTGTTAACCCCCTTTTAGATGCCTGAACACTGCTAATGGATTGAGCTAGCATTGGGTTTCTGCTAGCTTGTTACAGACAAAGTCCTCCGGGGATCTTTGTCCCATGCGGAGCACAAGCGTTTCACAAAAAGCTCTCAAGTTTCAGCTCTTAGACTTGGAGGCAGATAAGGAAATGCTGTGCGTCCCAATCCCGCTGAAAACTCTTGTGGTGCTCCAGTGCTGAAGGTAAAGAATTTGATGGCTTTGGTCGCTGTATCACAAGGCGGAAAGATTACAGAGAATTCACGAAGGCGGTAGATACGCAGGCTAAGAAAGCAGGAAGATCCCAAATCAGAAGGATCTCATGATACGTATGATCCGCATTGAAGAATATGAAGTCGATTCATATTTTCATTCCTTTCAGATCTTGTTCTCCCTATTTCAAAGGAACAAATTCTGCCACTTATTCCGGGACGGGTCTTTCGCCAGAGTCTCATTGTCTTCTTGGTTGCGGCAGCTCGTTCCCACCACATCAGATACACCACAGGGGCCATGGCCGGCAACCAAGAAACTGCTTGAATCTCTGAGCTCTCTTTCTCAAGGAAGCAAACACCAGATTGTTACGCCCAAAAAGGAGAACGCTACGGGCTGAAATATATCCGCATGAGTCAGCAGGTTTGAGTAGTCAGGAATTCTGTTAAATCTGCTTCAGAGTTTCTACATTTCAGTTCATCACAGCACATGTTCCGCTTTGACTTTCCTTGCCATTTTCCTAGGAGTGCTGTCTTCTGGAAGTCACTTCATTGCGGTCTTCTGCGGTTCTGCTGGGATCATCTTTGTTCTTGTTTTCCTTAATCATTCCAAATCAGGTCAGAATTCTTCCGACTTTACTGTCCTGTTTTCTTGTATCTTTTTCATCTTGTTGTCTGCTGGTTTGGCAATACAGATTTGTGATACTGGCAGACCGAGTGCCAGGTCACACCAAGAGCCCTAGACCTCCTTGAATACTAACAATTTCATAGCTAGAAAGCACCGTTCCTCTCTTGTGTGTTAGAAATATGAATGTAGGTGCTGGTTGAAACTCTCTAGTCTGGCACCCTGAGGACTTGACGGGTGCTGGACCAGAGAATTTGCCAAAACCTGGCACGTCAATATTGTCTAGCAGCATTACCAACCCTTCCACTGCTTCCTGGGCTCTTAGAAGACATTTAAGGTAAATTAGAGCTAAATAACAGCACGGAACCGTGAGCGCCAGGACTGGGGGCGGTGAACAAACTTTATGGAACTGCGGGAAACTTGGCTACACCATGCTAAGTGGACATCCAGCTAACTCACATCATGCTGGACCGTGGATGTTGCCGGATCAGAGAGTACAGGACAAGAAAAGTTCCACCTGTAATAGAGTTCTAAGTATGTTTTTAGACTTTATGGAATGCTTGTACGATGCAGCATGTATTAATCCTACTTATAACAGCTGTGTCCCATGTTATAAGGCAATGGTCTCCAACCTTTTTAAGCACAAGATCACTGTTTGAATTTGAAATGCAATGTAAATCTACTTCAACCCAAATACCCTTACGCCACCTCCTTCATGTCCCTTCTCTGAGGCCCTGTCCCTGTTCACTCCATCCTCCCTCCCTCCCTTTCACCAGGCTGGGGCAGAGGGTTGGGGCACAAGATCTGGTCTTGGGCTAAGGGTTTAGGAGTGTGAAGGGCTCTGAGCTGAGCCAGGGGCAGGGAGTTGGGTGCAGGAGAGGGTTCAGGTGTCGTCTTTGGGAGGGAGATTGGATTCATGACTAGGGCAGGGGTTCGGAGCTGGCTCCAGCTGGACACTGCTGACCTCGGGTGGCTCCTGGGTGGTGGTGCAGTGGGGCTAAGTCAGGTTCACCTCTGCCCAGGCTTTGCATCGCTCCCAAAGGCAGCCAGCAAACTCCCTCCATCCCAAGCTCTGTTGTGCTCCTTACCTCTGTTCTGTGGAGATAGGATACAGGATGGGAGCAGGGGCAACCTGACCTCTCCCTTCCCTGCTCTGTACCGCAAGCAGGAGGCTCGGGACAGGGGGATCTTCAAGGCAAAGGGCAGGGCGTGCACAGCAGGGAGGAGAAGGGCAACTGAAGTGCTGCGCTTGATAATAGTCTCTTGGCCAAACTAGTCAAGATCACCTGTCAGAGACTCCACGATCTACCAGTAGATCCCGATCCACTGGTTGGTGACCGCAGCTATGAACTATTGTGTAAATGCTCGCTCTGTAACTATAACAATGTTTGCTCGCACTGAAATTGTGCCAGCCAGGGGGGAAGCAGTGCTAAGTGTGAAACACTAGTGCACCACAGGCCGTGTTATCTCCGCTCCATCAGAAGAAGGTTTAGAGATACCAGACTAGTCATTGGAGATAAAAGATTTTGTTGATTGCTTCCCCCAGACCCTAGAGGAGGGTAGGTGCCCAAACCTGCATCCCATCACAGCTTCAGTTTGGGGCGAAAGGGCTGCCTGTTGAATTTGCAAACCAATCCCAGTTCAGCTGTCTTCTTTTGTAACCAATTTTTGAAATTCTTAGCTAGACGGCTGAGCTGGAATTCAACCCTATGAATTTGGGGCTCACGAAGGATCTCAACAAGTTAATGCATTACAAAGGCATTTTCCCCGCTCTGGATATTCACAGCTTCATTCACACAAGCACCTTCTTCCTTATACATACCTCTGCTTTAGTTACTTCCACTCCAATTCATCTGAAGATGTGGGTTTTACCCACAAAAGCTCATTCCCTAAGAAATCTGTTAGGGTACGTCTACACTACCCTCCTAGTTCGAACTAGGAGGGTAATGTAGGCATACCGCACTTGCAAATGAAGCCCGGGATTTGAATTTCCCGGGCTTCATTTGCATAAGCGGGGAGCCGCCATTTTTAAAACCCCGCTGGTTCGAACCCCGTGCAGCGCGGCTACACGGGGCACGAACTAGGTAGTTCGAACTAGGAAGTGTAGCCGCGCTGCATGGGGTTCGAACCAGCGGGGTTTTAAAAATGGCGGCTCCCCGCTTATGCAAATGAAGCCCGGGAAATTCAAATCCCGGGCTTCATTTGCAAGTGCGGTATGCCTACATTACCCCACTAGTTCGAACTAGGAGGGTAGTGTAGACATACCCTCAGTGTCTAAGCCTACATGTACACTATGCAGCTATTTCAGGATACTGCTGGTATTCCTAAATAGCTATTCTGCATCTTAAGAGCAAGCCCGTTATATGGAAATATAAGGGGCTTGTTATTCTGAGGTCCCTGTAAACCATATTGCACAAGGGTTAAGGGAAGTTTCGGAATAGCTCTTCATTTCAAATTTTTTAAATAAGCGATTTCAAAATGACCTGGAAATAAGCTATGCAATTTTCACAGTGCAAATTATGTAGCTTATTTCGAGGTAAGGGTGCTGTATTGAGGTAAGGGTGCTGTCTTAAATATCTCTGGAGATATTTAAGAGTAGGTTGGACAGACATCTATCAGGGATGGTCTAGACGCTGCTTGGTCCTGCCATGAGGGAAGGGAACTGGACTCGATGACCTCTTGGTGTTCCTTCCCATTCTAGTGCTCTATGATATTGATGTAGGGTTACCCACCTCCACTTGTTGGAGAAGGAAGGTGAATTTCAGCTAAGGCCTTCTGTCTTCTCACAGCCTCTTAATGACACGGATACTAATTATCAATTTGACTATATCATGCATATTGGGTCAAGTTATCTATTCTGTGCCGGGTGCCAAACCTCTATTCCTAGCTTTGGGGTGTTATTATTAGTGGTAGATTTATCATTAGTAGTAGCAATAATATTGAAAACCTAGATATTTATTAGGGATCAACCCAATCTAATCCAAAAAGACCTACAGAATGTAATAGACAAAGCATAACTTTATATACAGTTGGAGAGATTCCCAGCTTGTATAAATCAACCAAAATTCCAGTGGAACCAAGGAGCCAACTCTTCAGTTGATAAAAATCAGATGCAGCACTAGGGACATTAGTGGGACAGATTAAAGAGATACTGGGTCAAAGACAGAGAGAAATGAATGACTTCCTAGCCTGCTGAGTAGAGCATTCCTAGTAGGAGACGTGGGATACAGACCTCCGGCCCCAATGTGAACCACAGTGGAGCAACTTCAAGTGAGGCTCACATCAGATTGGTCCATAGTCTCTGCTGAGAAGGGATTTTGTGGATATCAGTAGTGCTGACAGTGGAATGTAGGTGTCCAAACTGTTCCCAAACCTTATGTGCATCTCGCCCGTTTTGGCTATGTGAAAGACACAAAGTCAAACCAAATTCTCTGTGTCTTCCTCTAAATTTAGTCGATGACAATGAAATCCTCAGTTGACTTCTACGATAGGGGTTAATTCCTTTTGTTTTTTCATTCCTTTCAGATCACAGACTTCCTGAATGAGAGTCAATGGAAAATCAAACCACCGTGACTGAATTTATTCTCCTGAGACTTTCCAATGATCCACAAGTGCAGACATTTCTTTTCCTGGTATTTTTACTTATTTACCTTGTCACCCTGATAGGGAACATACTGATCATGTTGGTGATAAGAGCCAATTCTCACCTTCACACCCCTATGTATTTCTTTCTCTTCCATCTGTCCTTTGCTGATATCTGTTATTCTTCAGTCACGGTGCCTAAAATGCTGACAGACTTCCTGTCTGAACACAAAACTATTTCTCTCCATGGCTGCATTGCCCAGATGTTCTTTATCCTCTTCTTGGCTGTTACAGAAGTGTTCACTCTCTCAGCCATGGCATACGACCGATACGTGGCCATCTGTGACCCATTACGTTACGCGGAGACCATGAAGAAAGGCACCTGTGTTCTGCTGGAGGCTGGTGCATGGACTTTGGGCATCTTAGAAGGACTAGTTTCCATGGTCGTTGTCCTCCAGTTGCAGTTCTGTGGGCCCAATCAAATCCACCATTTTAGCTGCGAGCCCCCTCCTCTGCTACAGCTGTCCTGCACTGAGCCCCTCAAGGAGCAGTTGGGTCTGCTCACATCTGCCGTCGTATTGGGACTGATCTCCTTCCTCCTCACCCTCATCTCCTACATTCACATCATCTCCACTGTCCTGAGGATGCACTCGGTGGAGGGCCGGCGGAAGGCCTTCTCCACCTGCAGTTCCCACCTAACTGTGGTTGGCTTGTTGTATCTCACAGCGTTTTTCCAATACACCAAACCCAGCTCTGCATCCTCTGTGGTTCTGGATGAACTGGTCTCTATCCAGTACAGCATCCTGACCCCCATGTTAAACCCCATCATCTACAGTCTGCAAAACAAGGAGGTGAAAACAGCGCTAGGGAGAATGTTGGGGAAACTCAGGTTTAGGTTTGGGGGTTAGGACGTTCTCAAATCAGGTGTCTGGCTGGTACTTGGAGTGAAATCCTCAGCTGGTCTAAATTAGTGTGATGCCATTGAACTTAGTGGGTCAGATCCTCAGTAGGTATACATTGGCATGACTCCATTGCCGCCAATGGGCGTAACTCCATCTGGGACTGGATTCAAAGACAGACTTAGGCTTGAATGGGAAAGATGCAGAGAGACCCACATCTGGGTATCCCACTGCTGAGTGTGCAGGGCACTCCATGTTTAAATATTTGCTCCCCAACATACACTGGAATCAGATGTCTCCTACTTCCCAGATGAGTAATCTGACTGTTGAGATAAAGGAGTCAATTTGTACAAATTCCTTCTCTTTCCTCTGTGTACGTTCACACCCTGGCGTCTCGCAAAGAACATTGGAACCACCTAACCCCGGTTCACCGAGAATCCCAAACAGATGCAGCATCCGGAACACCACGGAGTGTTGAGCATGTGGGTGTGCCATGGATTTATACTGGGACAATCTTATTTTTCTTGTGTTATTACTTATTTCTCTTTCTTCATGACTCCTAACATTCTGGACACTTTTTTGCCTGCCTGTTGAATGAATATTTTCGGAGAATTCTTCATGTCAGCACTATGATTGCTCATGTGAGTGGCAATAGCTCCTTGAGAACCCACTATTGTCTGTGTATAGCACTACTTGGCTTTTCATTGGTAGACCCTTGCACAGATGCAATAAGTATACCTGTGAATGTGGGTGTCTGTAGTTATAAATCGGTATGTGCAGAACGACAGAGCTGTTCTCAGACCTGCAGTGGGAGAAGTAGAGGCACATCTCTACAAGGAGCCAGCTTGAGAAGGTCTTGGCTGGGATGGTTGAGTTGGGTTGGTCCTGATTTGGGCAGGGGGCTGGATACGATGACTCCTGAGGTCTCCTCTAGCCCTACGAGTCTATGATTCTACAACCTGTGGTAGGGGGAGTAACAAACCACAGGAACACCCCTGAGATGCTCAGAGCAGGTGTTAGTCACCTTGGCTCCTGTGCCCATGTTAGCAGACTCAGAGTAGGGGTAACTGGGTGAAATGTATTGTCCCATGTGATGCAGGAGCTCAGATTAGATGATCAAATGATCTCTTCCAATCTTAGGGTGTGTCTAGATTACTGAGCTTTTTCGAAAAAAAGTGGCCTTTTAAAAAAAATCACCTGCATCTAGACTGCCATCAGCTTCTTTTTGAAATTAAATCGAAAGCGCACGGTGGTTTTTTTGAAATCGGTAACCCTACTTTTACCAGGAAGAATGCCTTTTTTCAAATGTCAACTATCGGAGGGGTCGCCGTGTTAGTCTGGATCTACAAAAGCGGTGAGGAGTCCTGTGGCACCCTATAGACTAATAGATGTATTGGAGCAGAAGCTTTCGTGGGCAAAGACCCACGTCGTCAGCTGCATGCCGTGGAAACTTCCAGAGGCAGGTATAAATATGCAGGCAAGAATAAGGCTAGAGATAACGAGGTTAATTCAGTCAGGAAGAGTATGGCCCATTTCTAGCAACTGATCTGGAGGTGAGAACACCTTCCAAGAGAAACTGCTGAGCTACAGTTCATCTGCAAATTTGACACCATCACCTTAGTATTAAACAGAGACTGTGATTGCTGGCCAACTACAAAAGCAGCTTCTCCTCTCTTGGTGTTCACACCTCCAGATCAGGTGCTAGAAGTGAGCCTCACCCTCCCTGACTGAATTAACCTCGTTATCTCTCAGTCCCGGCTTGACAAAGCCCCGGCTGGCATAATGGAGTTGGGGTTGGTCTGGCTTTTAGCAGAGGGTTGGACACGATGACCTTCCGAGGTCTCTTCCAATGCCAGGATTCTATAATGTGTAGAATTGGTATTTGTATGAGTAACGATCAGTAATGACTATGTTTTCTTTTAGGACCTTGGTAGAACAGTTAAATAGCAGAGGGCTAAGGTCTGAGCCCTGCAGGATTCCACTAGAATCACAGAGAATTTCTTGGGGAAAAGTCAACATACCGTTTGTAAGGGAAACCATGTTTATAATGGCTGCCTCGAGCGGGAGAGGGCAGGCTATACTGTGTAATGGGCACGAGGGGCAGCAGAGGGTGGGGTGGGGAAGGGGCGGCTATACTGTATAATGGGCACTAGGGGGCAGCAGAGGGTGGGTGGGGAAGGGACGGCTATACTGTATAATGGGCACTAGGGGGCAGCAGAGGGTGGGTGGGGAAGGGGCGGCTATACTGTATAATGGGCACTAGGGGGCAGCAGAGGGTGGGTGGGGAAGGGACGGCTATACTGTATAATGGGCACTAGGGGGCAGCAGAGGGTGGGGTGGGGAAGGGGCGGCTATACTGTATAATGGGCACTAGGGGGCAGCAGGTGTGGGGCAGGGAAGGGGCCATAACAGGTTTTACAGTCTATATGGACAGATGTTGACATGACCGTAGCCAGGGCTGGAAGAATTAGATTTCACCCTGCAGACGCAAACCAGCAGAAAACATTCCATTGAAAGGTTCCCAAATTTACAGATGGGCCTAGTAAGAGCAAAGCTGCTTGAGAACACATCAGAGCTGGATGTGAAAATATCTCTCTGGGTATTTTATTTTCAGCCAGAAACATGAAAATGTCAAGGAGTCTCTGCGAGAAATGGTTAAGAAATGTGGATTTCATGAGTATCTAAACCATTATTTCCCATCCATGTGTGGATTTTTCTAGCCATGTGCAGAATAAATTTTTATGTGCACCAAGGCACAAGGTGAATGTGCACCATCAGGAAAAAAAAAACTTTAAGGCTATGTCTACACTGCACAGTTATTTTGGAAGAAGCTATCCCGGAACAGCTATTCCAAAATAGCTTATTTCAAAATAGCATGTTTACACATTAGGGAATCCTCAAAATGAGTCCAAAACAGGCTTGTTAATGTAGACATGCTCTCTCAATTTAAAGCCCCAGGAGGGAATAACTTAGAATAGCCCTGGTGAGGGTCTATTTCAAAATAGCAGAAGTGGAGTGTCTACACAGGCTTTATTTCAAAATCGCTATTTTGAAATAGGTGTTATTCTGCATGGAATGAGGTTTACAGAAGTCGGAATAAGCCATCTGTTATTTTGAAATAATGGAATTGCTATGTAGATGCTCACATTGTTATTTTGGAATAACGTCCGTTATTCCGCAATAACTTTGCTGTGTAGACACACCTTGAGTGCTCTGTTAATCAGATGGGCAGTATTTGAATCTCTCCTGGGCAGTTGCATAGATACACAGTTTTCAGGGAACACAGAATTCATAGTAAGTCTGAATACCAAATGCCAGGATAAGGATTATACTGGCTGGTAAAGTCTGGCCATGTCAAAATCCCTTGGCAACCTAGCCCTACAGCCTTATTTTGGGTTAGTTTCCTACTTAGCTATCGTCTGTTGAATTCACTGAATTATCGTTGCCAACATTCCGCCAATAAAATACAACTCAGTTTTATTCCGACGATAACATTCCTGGTCTTTATTCCTCTTCCAGTTTCAAGTCTTTGCACATCTGGAAACTTCATTAGCAGACCTCACCAAAGAGCTGGTGAGAAACCAAGGCTACACAGTCACTGTGCTCACCCCCGTTTTACCTCAGAAAAAGAGAGGTTTTTGACTTCTCTTGAAATCCAGATATTTACGGACGATTTTTCTCTGAGCCTCCTTGACCTCTTGGTTCCTCAGGCTGTAGATGAAGGGGTTGGCCAGGGGCGTCAGGACTGTGTAGAAGAGAGAGAAGACTTTGTTCAGCTCTCGCAGCGGGTTGGTTTTCGGGAGCAGGTACACGACGATCAGGGTCCCATAGTAGATGGTCACCACGATGAGGTGGGAGGAGCAGGTGGAAAAGGCCTTTTGCCTCCCGGTGGCGGACGGGATCCTCAGGATGGTGGAGATGATGCACACGTAGGTCGTGAGGGTGAATGCAAACGGTGGCAGAGTGCAGACAGCAGCCACAATGGTAATTAGAAGCTCTAGCTGGGAGGTGTCACCGCAGCAGAAATTCATTATTTGGGTGGATTCACAGAAGAAATGATCGATTTTATTGGGACCACAGAAAAATAGTTGTGACATGAAGGACATAGGTACAGTGCCTGCTAGAAGCCCACTTAGCCAAGACCCAGTTGCTAGCTGGAGGCATAACCCACCGTTCATACAGGCTCCGTAATGCAGGGGTTTGCATATTGCTAAATACCGGTCGTAGCACATGGCCGCTAAGAGATAACATTCTGTAGCTCCAAAGATACTAACAAAATAAAACTGTGTCATGCAACCACTGACAGAGATGGTCCTGTCCCCCGTCAGGAGACTGGCCAGCAGCCGGGGCAGGATGGCGGAGCTGTAGCAGATCTCCAAGCAGGATAAATTCACCAGGAAGAAGTACATGGGGGTGTGGAGGTGCCGATCGGCCACCACCAACACAACGATGAAGAGGTTCCCGACCACCGTCACTGCGTAGATCACTTGAAAGAACAGGAAGAGAAGCAAGCGCAGTCCCGGGAGATCACCAAATCCGAAGAGGATAAATTCTGTGATGGACGTGAGATTTCCCCGTTCCGTGAAAGCCATGGGTCGTGTCTGGGGGAGAGCAAACAAACTCTGCTAATAATGCAGATGCATCCTATGTACCACTGCAGAACACTATCCATTTAAAATATCACTAGTCACATTCTCCCTCTCCGTCTGGAGCACCAGCCCAAATATTGGCTTTGGAAAGCTACTGGGGTGTGTCTAGACTACAGGGTTTTGTCGACAAAAGTGGACTTTTGACGACAAAACTATACCTGTGTCCACACTGCCTTTGAGTTATGTCAACATAACGTCGACAAAACTCAGCAGTTTTGTCGATGTATGTAAACCTCATTCTACGAGGAATAACACCTTTTATTGACAGAGTTCTGTCCATAGAAGGCATTATTGCATCTACACTGTCCTTTGCGTCCACACTGTTATGTCGACAAAGCGGCTTGCTTTGTCGACAGAACTGGCTGTAGTCTAGATGCTCTTTGTCGACAGAAGCTTTGTTGACAGTATCTGTTGACAAAACTTCTGTCGACAAAACCCTGTAGTCTAGATATACACATACCGTGGACAAAGCTTCTGTCGACAAAGAGTGTCTAGACGACATCCAGTTCTGTTGACAAAGCAAGCCGCTTTGTTGACGTGACAGTGTAGATGCAATAACGCCTTCTGTCCACAGAACTCTGTTGACAAAAGGCGTTATTCCTCGTAGAATGAGGTTTACCATCGTCGACAAAACTGCTGAGTTCTGTTGACGTTATGTCGACAGGACTCAGCAGCAGTGTAGACGCAGGTCTAGTTTTGTCAACAAAAGTCCACTTTTGTCGATAAAACCCTGTAGTCTAGATACACCCCTGGAGAGGAGGCAATCAGTCATGAAGGTGCATGATGAATCTTCCAGCTGTTTTAAGGTCCCCTCTACACTGGATACACTGCAGTGATGTAGTCAGAGAGACACTTGGGTTGGTCCACACTAAAGTGGAAGGTTGACTTGAGAGACACAACTCCCGCTACATTAATTACGTAGCAGGAGTTAAGGTATCCTCACTGCAGAATCTGCTCCAAAGAGCCAACACTAACGAATTTGCCAGTTTCCCAGGAGGAGTTTTGCAAATATGGCTAAGAGGACTGGATTCCTTGCACGCCGGGGTCCCCAGTGCACATGGAGTATTGTCTTGATTTGGACATCAAAGGTTTTCCTCGTCCACAAACCAAAACCCAAACATTCATGAATGGGATTAGTTCAAAGCTTTACCTCGTATGCCTCTTTCGGCTGGCATTAATTGACTAAACTATACCATGCAGATCCATTTTTACATTGCTGTGACCATCCTGTGTTTTCTGTTGGATTTCTTTGGCAAGACAGGGTATTGATTCAAAATGATTAGCAGCATTCTGAGACCTGAATGATACAATCACCCTGAATAGCCACAGTAGCCAAGTTGATCATGTACAAGGGATATAAAGTTACATGAGTCTGAAAACACGCCAACCGTTACACCTAAAGATTTCAATAGTGATGTAGCCATAACTTAGTCTGGTCTTGCAGAAACAAAAGACAGGACTATGCAGCACTTTGAAGACTAACAAGATGGTTTATTAGGTGATGAGCTTTCGTGGGCCAGACCCACTTTCTGAGATCAAACTGTCTTAATGACCTCACTGCATGTATATTACTTCAAAGAGACTTTAACACCAGACTACAAAGGGAAACCTCAGAACTGTCATTCATGCTTAAATTTGATACTTTATGAATGGGCCTTAACAAAGATGCTAACTACCTTACCTATTACAAAGATAGCTTCCCCAATTCTCACCCCTAATATCATTATCTCATAGACACTAACCTCCCCTCCTTCCTCCCGCTCTGGCTATGTCTAGACTGCAGGCGGATCTTTCGAAAGAGAAATCCGCTTTTTCGAAAGAGAGCACCCAGCGAGTCTGGATGCTCTCTTTCGAAGACGGCCTCTTTACATTGAAGAACGCCTTCTTTCGAAAGAGGAACTTTCGAAAGAAGGCGTTCTTCCTCGTGAAACGAGGTTTACTGCCATCGAAAGAAAAGCCGCGTTCTTTCGAAATAATTTCGAAAGAACGCGGCTTGAGTCTGGACGCAGGGGAAGTTTTTTCGGGAAAAGGCTACTTTTCCCGAAAAAACCCCTGAGTCTGGACACGGCCTCTGTTCCAAAATCTGATTGGTCAATTTTATATGTGTTCACTTTTTTTATTATTATTATATCCCTTTGGTATATATGGTCATGCCAATTTTCTTCCACAATTTGATCTGAGGAAGTGGGTCTGGCCCACGAAAGCTCATCGCCTAATAAACCATCTTGCTAGTCTTTAAAGTGCTGCATAGTCCTGTCTTTTGTTTCACCTAAAGATTTTGATGTTCTTTCACATTTCCCTTTTCCCATTCCGATCTCCCAAAACTTTGAAAGGGATCTTGAAATAAGAGGGGGAAAAAATTAAAGTCTGCCATTTTTTCAAAATCTGAGGAAGAAACCAAGGAAGAAAATCTGTGGCAAGAAAGAAAAGAAGTGAACAAAAAAGTGGGAGAAAATGATACTCTTCATTCTGCTACACCCAGGTGGGTTTTTTTTTAAATCACCAACACTTTGAACAATGTAAATTGCTTCCTGATTAATGGAAACAACTTTCAAATGTCAAAAGTCTACCTATGAATGAAGTTGCATAGTAAACAGTGCTCAGGAATAGTCAACATGGATTCACCAAAGGCAAGTCCTGCCTGACCACCTGGATTGCCTTCTATGAGCTGGTAACTGGCTCTGTGGACACGGGGAAGGCGGTGGTCATGATATACCTTGACATAGGCAAAGCCATTCTCATGGTCTCATGTTTTTATGTCTCTGCAGCTGTTGAGACTCCCCCTCCCCCCGCAACAGCCCCAGCCGAGCGGGCACCCTGTTTTCCTCTCATCAGTGAAGTAGCAGAGGGTCCGTACCCCCCTGACAGCCAGGCTCTGTCTCAGCTCATGGCAGGAGCGGGGTGAGGGACACCACGTCCCTGAGACCAGGGGTTGGTCCGGTTGATGAGTGTGGCTCTCTCCGGCCTTGCTGAACAGGTTTTGGGCTCTTCTCTCTCCTTTCTCCCCAGAAATTGGGCTTCCAGGAAAGAGACCCGCCTGCCCCAGAATGACAAGCAGGCGTGGAGATCACTGGCGGAGCATCTTGCCTCTGGCGATTGTGTCCTCGCCTCCTCACGTTTGTACCCTCCGCCGGAGCAGGGTGCGCCCCCTGGTGCTACGCCGGAGGGGCACTTCCATCGACGGAGTCCTGGGAGCTGCCACTGGCCTTGTAACACACCCAGTACAGGCAACAGCCCTGCCGTAACCAGCCTGCCTGGCCCCAGGGAGCACCGTCCGCTCCGGGGGATGCGTGAAGGCAAGGTCCTACTCCAGCAAGCTAGGGCCAGGTTGCAAGCTGGCACGGCTTCCTTTCTTACACGAGGAGACCCAGCGAGTTGTAATCACGTGAGCTGCCTACGGAAGATCCAGCTTCCTCCCCCTCCCCCCACAGTCCCTACCAGGAGCTGGAAGCCTTGTCAATTTCAGGATCCGCCCCCCAGCCATGAAACTGACAGGGCTGCCCAGCTCCCTCCCTAAATTGTGCAGAGGGACACAGGGGGCTTCTCAGGCTGGCATCCAGCCGGAGGTGGGGTCTGCATCTCCCCACCCCTGCTTCTTACCGCAGCTTCCAGCTGGGAGCAGGGAGCAGCTGCCAAGCTCTCCAGGGAATCCTAGAATCCCAGGGCCGGCAGAGACCTCAGGAGTCAACGAGTCCAGCCCCCTGCCCAAAGCAGGACCAACCCCAACTCAATCATCCCAGCCAGGGCTTGGTCAAGCCGGGACTGAAACACCTCTAGGGATGGAGATTCCACCCCCTCCCTGGGGAACCCATCCCAGCGCTTCCCCGCCCGCCTAGGGAAATCGTTTTTCCTAATCTCCAACCTAGACCTCTCCCGCTGCAACTTGAGCCCATTGCTCCTTGTTCTGCCACCTGCCCCCACTGAGAACAGCCTCTCTCCAGCCTCTTTGGAACCCCCTTCAGGAAGCTGAAGGCTGCTCTCAAATCCCCCCTCACTCTTCTCTTCTGCAGACTGAACAAGCCCAAATCCCTCAGCCTCTCCTCATAGGTCATGTGCTCCAGCTCCTAATGATTTTTGTTGCCCTCTGCTTGATTTTCTCCAGTGCATCCACATCCTTTCTGTAGTGGGTGGCCCAGAAGTGGACTCAATACTCCAGATGTGGCCTCTTCAGAGCTGAATAAAGGGAATAATCACTTCTCTGGATCTGCCGGCAACGCTCCTCCTAATGCAACCGAATACGCCATTAGCCTTCGTGGGCTACAAAAGCCCCTTATTGACTCATCTCCAGCTTCTCATCCACTGTAACCCCCAGGGCCTTTCCTGCTGAACTGCTGCTTAGCCAGTCGGCCCCCAGCCGGTAACTATGCTTGGGATTCGTCTGCAGTTCTCCTTGCCTCCTGCCATCATGAAATTAACAAAACAGCCAATGTGAGGGGCTCAGTGCCGAGACAGACCCTGCTGCACCATAGCTACGCAAACATAAGCCGGCCCCACTGGTGAACCTGGAGTCATTCCTCCAGTGCAATACGGCATGTACATCGGTGGGGGCAGGCCGGTAGTGTAGTCAGTGACATAATAAACTTGTCATAAGCTGCCTTATGTCAACCTAACCGTAATGTAGAGCAGCCCGGAATGACAGCCAGCCCACGTGGAAGGCATGGAGCTAGAACTAGCCTCCACTTGGCAGCCCCCAGCGTTGCTCAAAACGTACCACCCCTCACTCAGACTCTGTCTAAAAGGCACCGTTTTTTTGTCGACAAAATGTGCATTGCTTTAATTAAAACGCTTTAGGTACCCCGCTGTTGCATATCCCCACCATGCTCCTTGTATGGGCCCAGTGCCTCTACTCTAGTGGCTCTTGCATCAAAACAGAGAGCAGTGCACTCTGGGTAGCTCTCTCCTCGGGCAGCTAGCCACAGGGTGCTTTGGGAAGGGTTTGCCATGCCTCTGGAGATAGGTACAGCTGCACTGGATGCAGAATTCTCCGTCCCATGGCGCCAGGGGCAGCCTTTAAAATTTCCGGCAGCTTTTCAGCTGGCGTGTGTGGGAGGAGGAGGGGAAAGTGTGTGATGGGGGATGAAGGGAGGGGCCTGCGTGTTGGGGAAAGGTGGGACATATTGTGGGGAGTGTGTGTGTTAGGGGAGAGTGTTGGCATGCTGTCTCTTGGGCTGCGTCTAGACTGGCATGATTTAACGGAAAAGTTTTCCCGTTAAAAGTATTTCTGCAAAAGCGCATCTAGATTGGCACAGATGCTTTTGCGCCAAAGCATCCATGGCCAGTCGAGACGTGATTTTGTGCAAGAAAGCCCCGATCGCCATTTTAGCCATCGGGGCTTTCTTGTGCAAAACAGTTCTTCCCTGTCTACACTGGCCCTCTTGCACAAGTATTCTTGCACAAGACGGCTTTTTCCCAAGTGGGAGCGTGAAAGTATTTGTGCAAGAAGCACTGATATTGTACAGTACAAAGTCAGTGCTCCTGCGCAAATTCAAGTGGTCAGTGTAGACAGCTGGCAAGTTTGTGCGCAAAATCTTGCCAGTCTAGATGCACCCTTGAAGTTCAGACAAGCAGCCCCAGCAAACAATCCTGCAGCAAGAGGAGAAGGACTCCTTCCCACCATCCCTGCCCTCCCCTCACACAGCAGTAGCCCCCTGTGTGCACCTGCAGATTCCATGTTAATACTTATGAGGTTCCCCCGGAGCTCTCCCAAAGCGTCTCTGCTGCCAGTTCTCCATGCTGAGAACTTGTCTAGTCAACCTGTGGAACTCCTCACCAGAGGATGTTGTGAAGACCAGGATTTTAACAGGGTTCAAAAAAGAGTTAGATAAATTCACAGAGGTTAGGTCCATCAATGGCTATTAGCTGAGATGGGCAGGAATAGTGTCCCTAGCCTCTGTTTACAGAAGCTGGAAATGGATGACAGGGGAGGCATCACGAGACAATTCTCTCTTGTGTTCCCTCCCTCTGGGGCACCTGGCATTGGCCACTATCGGCAGACAGGACCCTGGGCTGGATGGACCTTTGGGAGGGAGCCATGTAGATTACTGTCGAGGGAGCCATGTAGATTACCTTTGAAGACATAGCAAAATGAAGCGGTGTTTTAAATAATCGCCACTTCATTTAAATTAAAATGGCTGTCGCGCTGTGCCGATCAGCTGTTTGGCGGCTCAGCGCGGTAGTCTGGACGCTCCACGGTCGACATCAAAGGCATTTGTTGACCTCCCCGGTATGCCTCGTGGGATGAGCAGCTTCTACCGTGGCCCTTTGTCAACAAAACGTTTGTGCAAAACATCTCTCGGCCAGGTGATTTTGTGGTGTCTCCAAAACTGGAGGTGAAGTGGGTACAGTTCCATGGGGGTTTTTGCATCAAAAACTGCCTTTTGTTGAGAAAACTCTGCATTGTAGGCAAGACCCTAGGTTTGGCCCATCGCAACGGAGGAGGAAGTCCCAGCCGTGTTAGTCTGTATCTGAGAAACAATGAGGCACTTTGGGGCATAAGCTTTTGTGGGCAAAACCCCACTTTGTCACGAGGAAGTGGAGTTTTGCCCATGAAAACTCAAGCCCAAATAAGTCTCTTGGTCTTTAAGGCTACATCTACACTGCAGCTCTTTCTGTGCCGTATCCAAGGAATTTCGGAAAAGCGGATGAGTTCTTTCGCCATCTCTGCAAACCTCATTGTATGAGGAAGAAGGGATGTGCTGAAAGAGCAGGATTTTCTGCAATTTGGTGCCGTGTAGACATGCCAAATTTCAGAAAAGCCTTTTCCGAAAGAAACGTGGAAAAAGATATGCAATTTGTGTATCTTTTTCCGACTTTTCTTTGTAGCATAGAGACAGCTTAAGGGCTTGTCTACAGTACGGAGAAGATCAACGTTGCCACAGTCAAACTTTTGGGGTTTAAATTAGCGGGTCTAGTGAAGACGCAAATACCTTTGGAGACCTTATCCACAGCTGTTTATCTCCCATAGGTTTCTGAAATTCTTTGTCACATTGCCTGGAGAAAGCTGCTTGTAGCCCAAATCTAGTCATATATTTGGATAACTTAATTCCGCCATCCATCCATCTATCTATCCCCATATTTTATTATAGTCTATCACAGATTATTCTACTATGTCTTGACAAACTAATATTCAGCTTGGGAAAACAAAGTTACTACTTTTAGGTGAAATCGCTGATTTCTCTTCTGAAGCAGAAAAGATGGGAGAAAATGCCCATTTCTGTTAACGGTTATATTGTATCTTGCTATTATAGGCACTGTCCTGAGAATCTCGTCCGCCACGGGGAAACAAAAGGTCTTTTCCACTTGCTCCTCTCATCTCATGGTGGTGACCGCTTTCTATGGGACTCTGACGATTGTGTACGTCTAACCCAAAAATGATGACCTGAGGAACCTCAGCAAAGTGTTCTTGGTCTTCTACATGGTCCTGATTCCCCTTCTCAATCCACTCATCTACAGCCTGAGAAACCGGGAGGTAAAATAAGACCTGAGAAAAGTGTTCAGTAAATTTATGCTCTGCAGGAGAATGCAGACACCCTGAGCCAATTTATTTAGGATAATATAAAACTGAAGGGCTGTGTCTAGACTGGCAAGTTTTTCTGGAAAATCAGCCACTTTTCCGGAACAACTTGCCAGCTGTCTACACTGGCCACTTGATTTTCCAGAAAAGCATTGACGATCTCATGTAAAATCATCAGTGCTTTTCTGGAAAAACTATACTGCTCCCGTTTGGGCAAAAGTCTTTTTCTGAAAGACTTTTACGCAAAAGGGCCAATGTAGACAGTATAGTACTGTTTTTCGCAAAAAAGTCCTGATCGTGAAAATGGCGATCAGGGCTTTTTTGCGGAAAACCGCGTCTAGATTGGCCACGGACACTTTTCCGTAAAAAGTGCTTTTGCAAAAAAGCATCCTGCCAATCTAGATGCTCTTTTCCAAAAATGCTTTTAACGGAAAACTTTTCCGTTAAAAGCATTTCCGGAAAATCATGCCAGTGTAGACGTAGCCTAGGAGTCTATGGCCCTGTTGTCACCTATGGGAGTTAGGCACCGAGACACTTCTGTAAGTTCCACTAGTCGCTGAAATATCTTTCTGGCTACATTCAATGTAGCTGTATACGAAGTTGCTCAAAAGTCATCCGAGTTGGTTTCAACCTCATGAACAGAAAAAAACCCTGATATTTTAAATGAAAAAAATTACACATTTGGAAAGGTTTGATTGTACAAGACAGGTTTTTGCCAAAAAGACTTAAAAACTGTTTTTAAAAATCCATTTTTACTATAAACCTGTTAAGAAGAGATTGTAAAGTGGGTTTGCAGTGGTAAAATGGGAAAAGAATACAAGGTGTGTGAATATTTGGAAAAAATCTTGCTATGTACCACTCATGCATGGCGGTGGTTACTGGGGGGTTTTCTGTGCTTGATGGTGTCAGACTGTAAACACTCATTTGATTCTAAGGCCAGGTCTATGCTGGTGTAAATACGGAGTACCTCCTCTCACTCCAGGGGTGTGTCTGGTGTCAGAGCCCGGCAAAGTAGCTCTGTGATGAAAACACACTGGTTCAGCTGCAGCCCTGACATAATCACAGTGTAAAGAGAGGAGTTACACCAGGGAAGAATTTGGACCACGCTACCGAAAACTCCCTGCAACTTACTAGCAATATTTCAGAGGACATGACACAGGCAGCGTTGCTGTTAATTGATTCCCAAAGGTCTTAATTGCAAGTCCTCCATCCCCAATGGGCTATATTAATGAAGACCCAGTATAGAGTCCATCGCGGAATTCTCGCATTTATACAACAGTTATTTCAATCCCAAATCTCCCAGTTATTGCAAACAGGGACAGTCAGCCGGGCTTTTCCCTGGTGTGAATCCAGGTGCTTTTGCTACTGTCTAAATGCTGGTAACATGTGATGACAATGTGGTAGCTTTCACCTATTTCTAGTGCACACACGTCAACCCCATGACGATGGCTCCAGCCCTAGACTCTCTGTGAAGCCAAAAGGCAGAACCATTCTGAAAATTCACGGGGCCCTTCACAGTGCTATGAAACTGGTGCCGGATGGCAGCCAGGGGATGTGTGATTTTATAGAGCTGTGATTTTATAATCTGCAGCCACACACCAATGGAATACTTGTAAAGCAAAGTGTAGACCTGGGATTAGAATAATAAAACCATAGAACACAAGGGCTACGTCTACATTGGCATGATTTTCCGGAAATGCTTTTAACGGAAAAGTTTTCCGTTAAAAGCATTTTCGGAAAAATCGTGTCTAGATTGGCAGGATGCTTTTCCACAAAAGCACTTTTTGTGGAAAAGCGTCCGTGGCCAATCTAGACGCGGTTTTCCGCAAAAAAGCCCCGATTGCCATTTTCGCGATCGGGGCTTTTTTGCGGAAAACACTACTGTGCTGTCTACACTGGCCTTTTTGTGCAAAAGTCTTTTGGAAACAGGAGCAGCATAGTATTTCCGGAAAAACACTGATGATTTTACATGAGATCATCAGTGCTTTTCCGGAAATTCAAGCGGCCAGTGTAGACAGCTGGCAAGTTTTTCCACAAAATCAGTCTAGACACAGCCAAGGAGTGGGAGGGAACTTGAGAGGTCATTCCCTGCCCGCATGGCAGGACCAAGCACCTTCTAGATCATCCCTGACAGGTGTCTGTCCAACCTGCTCTTCAATATCTCCAGGGATGGAGATACCACAACTTTCAGCCTTCTCTCTTCTAAACTAAACAAGCCCAGTTCTTTCAGCCTTCCCTCATCGCTCATGTTCTCTAGACCTTTCATCATTTTTGTTGCTCTTCTCTGGACCTTCTCCATTTTCTCCACATCTGTCCTGAAATGTGATGCCCAGAACTGGACACAATACTCCAGCCAAGCCCGAAACAGCGCAGAGTAGAGTGGAAGAATGACTTCTCGTGTCTTGCTCACAACACTCCTGTTCATGCCTCCCAAAGTCATGTTTGCTTTTTTTGCAACTGTCTCACACTGTTGACTCATATTTAGCTTGTGGTCCACTCTGACCCCTAGATCCCTTTCTGCAGGCCTCCCTCCCAGACAGTAGCTTCCCCTTCTGTGTGTGTGACACGGATTGTTCCTTCCTAAGTGGAGCACTTTGCATTTGTCCTTATTAAAAGGGGCCAAACCATACTTGATCTTGCTATGGCTCATATTCTCCAGCATTTTGCATCTTATAATCATGAGTCATGAAACTTTGTCATCCAGGGTGTTTCTAGACTAAAGGGTTTTGTCGACAAAAGTGGAGTTTTGTCAACAAAACTACACCTGCGTCTATACTACTGCTGAGATCTGTTGACATAACGTCGACAGAACTCAACAGTTGTCGACCGCAGCAAACCTCATTCTACAAGGAATAACATAGTTCTGTCGACAGAAGGCGTTATTGCGTCTACACTGTCATGTCGACAAAGCGGCTTGCTTTGTCGACAGAACTGGATGTATTCTAGATGCTCTTTGTCCACAGAAGCTTTGTTGACAGTATCTGTCGACAAAGCCTCTGTCGACAAAAGCCTGTAGTCTAGACATACCCTCAGGGAAAGACTATCCCTGCACAAAATAAATTTTGCTATGTGCACTAATATTGAGCTAATGAGCTGCTGTGCACCACCTCTAGCGGAAGAGCACCAAGATACAATATCATCACATGCATCTGACAAAGTGGGTCTTTGCCCATGAAAGTTTATGCTCCTACACTTCAATTAGTCTATAAGGTGCCACAGGACTCCTCGCCGCTTTTTCAAGATATAATATTTAATTTTAAAGGGTTTCTATTGGGAGAATTGTTCTATCGAGGATAGCTTTGCAATTTCAACTCACTTCTTGATGGATTCAATCAAAGCGTAGAAGCAATACAATTATTAAATACATTAAATGGGAAAAAAATAACCTTCATCTCTAGAGATTTTTAAGTCCTGGCTTGACAAAGCTCTTCCTGGGATGATTGAGTTGGGGTTGGTCCTGCTTCTCCAATTTCTCCACATCTGGCCTGAAATGGGGTGCCCAGAACTGGACACAATACTCCAACGGAGGCCTAATCAAGGGGGAAAGTAGATGAAGGTAGATAGTCTTACAGTGCACACTGCATGCTTCATGCTGATTATGCTATGCTTATTGCATAATTATGATGCATTTTGTGCAAGATGTGTCAAATAAGGTGTCACTGGAAATGTTAGGATTTGCTGAATACAAGTATCCTCTTTATTTGCATGTATCATTATTGTATCTTGAGGTTTTGAGGATTGACTAGGTGTCTGTTTTTCAACTGTTGTTACTCCTGGCTAACTCCCACTAGGCAAGAAGTGTGGAGTTTATATGGCTGTTTGGGACGGGCCTACACAGTGTAATGAGCCACTGGGGGAAAAGTAGAACTTAGGAGAAATTTATCTCCCCCCCCTGCTGAGGCTTCCTGAGGACACCCCAGAGAACCTGGTTGTTGTGACTTTCCAAGGGCACGTGAGAAGTCTCTAGACTGTACCTTGGAAGGGCTGTATTTTTCTGCAACATGGTGTAGAGCTATATAAGGCCGGGAGTGATTTCATCAGTTCTTCCTGCCTCCCCACACACGAAGTGTTCTGTAGAAGCCTGAGGAACCAAGACTGAGCTGTAGGAGGCGCGGGAGCCAGGCTCCAGGGATCCCTTGCCTCTGCCTGGAAACCCAAGAAACTGAAGCTTCAACTCAAACGCAGTTTGTGCCTTGAGAATCTGCCAGGCTGATGCTGTGATACGTCCCGGTAAGCAACTGCTCATAGTCAACAGGCCCGGCCAAAGAGGTTGCGGGGCCCTAGGCCACGTGGCTCCCAATCAGGGCAGCGAGCAAGCGGGTGGGTGGGCGGATCCGGGAGCTGGACAGCCCGGGGCCCTGAACGCACCAGACCCAAGGCAACCGCCTCACTCACCTTGCCCAAAGGTAGTCAATCTTACCTACGTCCTATGCTCAGTTTGCATGTTCATGTACTTGCTGGAAATTTGCTGGCCCTTATAACCACTTCACATCTACGCTGGGCAGATGATAATCTTGTTTGTAATGTAACTTCATCCAACGTGCATTTAAGTGAAGGGCCAAGGGAAAAAGCGTGGTTTGGTTAGTCGAAGTGTGCAGGTTCCTCTCCACGTGGAGGAAGAAGCAAATTGGATAACACATTCTTGTGAGTTGGCATTCTGAGTAGAGCTCTGGGGTCCAAGGCTGGGAAGCTGGTGGAAATCTGGACTATAGTGTTTCTATTGTTGGTTCATGGAGTGGCTGATCAGAAAGCCTGCATGAAAATTCAGATGGGTGTGTCCCTCCCTATGTCAGTGCTGGAGGAAGTGTAGGAGCCACATGCTTCTTACCACAGCCGCACAGTATGAAGGGAAGCCAAGACTCAGTGGAACCCCAGATCCATGAAGCCATCCGGGGAAGCCAATCACAGATGGGATACAGCAAAATAAGCCTAACAAAGGGCTCTGAATGGCTCTCAGATTTAGAATATTAGAACAGCCACGCAGAGTCAGACCAAAGATCCATCTGGCCCAGTGTCCTGTCGGCCCACAGTGGCTAGTAAGAAGAACATATGAATGGCCGTACTGGGTCAGACCAAAGGTCCATCTAGCCCAGTATCCTGTCTGCCAACAGTGGCCAGCACCAGGTGTCCCAGAGAGGGTAGACCGAAGACAATGATCAAGCAATTTGTCTCCTGCCATCCCTCTCCAGCCTCTGACAAACAGAAGCCAAAGACACCATTTTATCCCCTGGCTAATAGCCTTTTATGGACCTAACCTCCATGAAATTATCTAGCTTCTCTTTAAACTCTGTTATAGTCCTAGCTTTCACAGCCTCCTCTGGCAAGGAGTTCCACAGGTTGACTACACGCTGTGTGAAGAAGAACTTTCTTTTATTAGTTTTAAACCTGCTACCCATTAGCTTCATTTCGTGTCCTCTAGTTCTTCTATTATGGAAACTAATAAATAACTGTTCTTTATTCACCCTCTCCACATCACTCATGATTTTATATATGCCGAGGGAATGAATGAAACAGATCATGAGGAGAACCTTCCCTGTCCCATATTCCCTTTTTTTCCTGTACCGTGGGAACTGGTTTGTCGTAAAAAATTCATTGACATTGATTATTTGATTTCCTGATTCTTATTTCAGAACTAGCCAACATGGGCAAAGTGAGTCACTCTGCAGCTCATCCAGACGAAGCTGCATTGTATTGGTTGCAGCATAATGAAAGAGAGGATGGCATCGCTTAGTCTGGTTTCTGCATCTCCTCAGATCAATACCTCCCCATGGGTCTTAGAATCCTAGAATCGTAGAATCCTAGGGCTGGAAGAGACCTAAGGAGTCATTGAGTCCAACTCCTCCTCCTCCCAAAAGCAGGACCAACCCCAACTCACTCATCCCAGCCAGGGCTTTGTCAAGCCGGGAGCAAAAAACCTCTAGGCTCGATTTCCCTTCACCACCCAGCCCCCTCCTGTGCAAGCTGATATCTTGTTAGCTGATACAAGGAGGGCACAAAAGTCTTCTCTCTCTCACTGTGGCTCATATGTTCTCACCTCATTAATGATTCAGAGCCCATGTCGAGGGAAAGACTGTCAGTCTTTAACTACAAGGTGTTTTGTATCAGGCCCTGTACGGGGGCAAAGGCAAGAGTTATTTTCTCCACGTCTGTGTCTTCCTGCCCTCTCTCAAAATAACAGTTGTAGACCACATTCCTCTTCTCAATACAGCACTCAACCTCCACATTTCTCCTTACTTTTTTCCATGCACATATGGAGCAAAGTTTGTTATATGCACTCATTTTGGATGACGAGTAGAGAATAATGCCCAGATATAATATCGATGTTGAACAGGCTGCATCGGGTAACTTTCAGAACTCACGACTCACAGAATTCAATTTGAGCAATAACATCATGAAGCCGATAGACACGTACTTAAAACTGCAGTAAGAGCAGTCAGGCTGCATAGAAACCATCTAGGCCATGCGTCGAGGCACACCACCACTGCTAGTATGTGCTGGAAGATGACTGTGAAAGAGACAGAATGAATTTGAGTCAGAGATACAGAAAGCGGTTACGTCTAGACTGGCATGATTTTCCGCAAATGCTTTTAACGGAAAAGTTTTTCCGTTAAAAGCATTTGCAGAAAAGAGTGTCTAGATTGGCACGGATGCTTTTGCGCAAAAGCACTTTTTGTGGAAAAGTGTCCGTGCCAATCTAGACACGGTTTTGCGCAAGAAAGCCCCTATCGCCATTTTCGCCATCGGGGCTTTTTTGCGCAAAACACTTTTTAGCTGTGTACACTGGCCCTCTTGCGCAAGTACATTTGCGCAAGAGGGCTTTTTTCCGAACGGGAGCAGCATAGTATTTGCACAAGAATACTGACAATCTTACATGAGATCGTCCGTGTTCTTGCGCAAATTCAAGCGGCCAGTGTAGACAGCTGGCACGTTTTTCCGCAAAAGCAGTTGCTTTTGCGGAAAAACTTGCCAGTCTAGATGCAGCCAGAGTGTTTATGATTGATGGTTTGCCGTCTCTTTAAGGCACTCACCCTAGAAATCTAAGATGTTGGCTACTGAGGTTTGTCACCCATCCTCTGGTCTACGGAGATGGGGTATATGTCTAGACAGTAGATGAGAGATGGGAAAACTTGAGAACAGCGTTTACTTGCTTCCTCCCATTCTCCACAGCAAGCAGGAGGATCTTAGAGCAGCTGGCCAGAGGTTCCAAGGCAGACTCAGACACAACGCAGCTGCGGAGCCGCAGACGGAGGGTACCCGGGCACACGCCAACCCGCAATACTCTGACGGTCAGTGTGCGGCAATTGATTCACTCCCTTGCAAGCCTCATACTGTGGGAGAAGAAACCCATCATTCTCTTAGCAAACAAGAGGGCAGGTGCAAGTTATCCCATCGGGCATCAAAGTGGGGATTTTGAAAGGGTAGGTGTCCAATTCCCTTTGCCATTCAAAGGCTCTTGGGTGCCCAACTCCCTTAGTTTCCTTTAAAAATTACAACTTATGTCAACTCAACAAGGAGGTTGAAACTTTGTTTATGTGGCAGGTTGGAGGTCTTCTCCACCTGAATGTGGAGTTCCAGGTCCAAAAATTACATTGACCTGGGAGTTTTAGCCAAGAATTTTTTAACTTGGGAGCATTTCAATTTTCTTCTTCCTATGAGATAGAAGTATTGTCGGTTCCTTTTGTTCTATTATTAAGGCAGATCTACTCAGCTAATGAAGAGATTAGATTTCCAGTAAGATTAGAAGAGCTGTCTGCTTTAATTTCCTTTGAAATGAGACATACCCCTTTTCTATTTCTTTATCCTTTGAGTCAATAGTTCTGCTGTCTGGTATTTTCACTTTGGAATTAGTTGGGTTTTTTTATACCTTCCCCTTTTGGACTGATAAGAAGACTGCTCTTGATTATTATTTTTTTACATTCTGTAATTAAATAATGACTTTTCCTATGCCATAATTTCCCATTCCCACCAGCAGAAATCAAGGGACATTACATCATCTCATAGGAAGGGGAAATTGCTAACCAGGTGAGAGAAGGAGTAACTCCAAAATACACCAAGAAGCTCTGTAGGATGCAGACACCCAAAGCTCAATTGACTGAGATACTTGAAGACTGTCAATAGAGAAGATAAAGGAAAGTGTAGGGCAAAGTCTAGAATGTTAGCACAGAAAATCTGAAGGACGGGGCAGGGTTAGTTTGCAGCGGGCAATATGTCACGGGTGTGAAAGGGAAAATAGCACACGTAAAATGAACTGCGGTTTTCTGGCATGCTTGGGTATTAGGGCGTTCCAGTTATCTAAAAATTCCAGTTATCTGAGGGTCCCATCAACCTAGGAAAAACCAATGGACAATAATAGTCAAACTCAAGTTTTTAATATTGGTAGTTTTGTAGCGGGAGGCAGTTGGTCTCACATTTCTATTTTGATAAAACAAAAGGAAAAACTATGTAGCACTTTAAAGACTAACAAGATGGTTTATTAGGTGATAAGCTTTTGTGGGCCAGACCCACTTCCTCAGATCACATTCTGAAGGAAATTTGGCATGACCATATATAACAAAGGAATACAATGAAGAAAGTGAACACATTATAAACTAACAAATCAGATTTTAGAACAGAAGGTGAGGCAAGGGAGACGGAAGGAGGAAATAGCTTATTGTTAGTCAATGAGTGGCTAATTTGGAGTTACTAGGACTATCAATAGGTGGGGAAGCTGTCTTTGTAATGTGTAACGTAATTAGCATCTTTATTAAGGCCCATTCATAGCGTGTACAATTTAAGCATGAATGAAAGTTCAGAAGTTTTTCTCTGTAATGTGGTGTTAACGTCTCTTTGAAATAAGACGCACGTTGTGAAGTCTTCAAGGGAATGCCCAGGTAGATTAAAACGTAGACTAACAGGTTTTGCTCTGTGAAAATGTCTGAGGTCTGATTTGTGGGCATTGATTCTTTGGCGAAGTGACTGAGCAGTCTGTCAATATACATTGCAGAGGGACACTGCTGACACATGATGGCATAAATCACATTGTTGGACGAACAGGAATATGAGTCCTTGATCGTATAATTGACATGGCTAAGTCCAGTGATGGTGTCACCAGAGTAGATATGTGGACAAAGTTAGCAATGAGATTTGTTGTAAGGGAAAGTTCCAGGGTTAGTATTGATGTGGTGTGTCTTGTGGTTGTTAGTAAGTATCGTCCTGAGGTTAGCTGGTTGTCTAAAGGAGAGTATAGGTCTGTCACTCAGAGCCTATCGGAGTGTAGTATCCTGTTCCAGTCTAGGTTGTAGGTTCCTGATAATGCGTTGGACGGGTTTAAGTTGTGGGCTCTAGGTGATGACAAGTGGTGTTCTATTGTTGGTTTGCTTGGGCCTATCTAGAAGTAGCTGATTTCTGGGTATTTATCTGGCTCTTTCAATTTGTTTTTTTTTTTATTTCCCCGGTGGGTAATTGAAAAATGTTTGGTAGAGATCTTGAAGTTTTTGGTCTCTGTCAGTGGGCTTGGAGCAGATGCGGTTGTATCTAAGGTCTTGACTATAGATGATGGATCGTGTGGTGTATCCAGGATAAAAGCTGGAGGTATGTCGGTAAGTGTAGTAGTCAGTAGGTTTTCTGTAGAGACTGGTATTGATTTTGCCATCAGTGATTTGTACTGTGCTGTCCAGGAAATGGATCTCTCGTGTAGAATGGTCCAGGCTGAGATTGATGGTGGGGTGTAGGTTAAAGTCTCTGTGAAATGCGTCCAGTGTTTCTTGGCCATGGGTCCAAATCATAAAGATGTCATTGATGTAGCGTAAATAAAGGAGGGATAATAGGGGACAGCATTTGAGGAGACATTATTCTAAGTCAGCAGTAAGGATGCTAGTGTTCCGTGGGGCCATGTGGGTACCCATGGCTGTGCCGCTGATTTGGAGGTATAAGTTGTCCCCAAATTGGATATAATTGTGAGTAGGAACAAAGTTACACAGGTCTGCTACCAGATTAGCTGTGATAACCTCTCGGATAGTGTTTCTAATCGCTTGTAATCCATCTTCAAGTGGAATATTGGATTACTCTATTACTATTTTTATTTTGAGTTAAAGATGATTAGTATTTCTTAAATAAAAAATTGTGAAGCCACTCATGGCAAACCAAGACAGGCCTGTGCACCTGAAGATGTGACAGTACTGTGGCTGGGGGCAATGCCAGTTAACAACGTTTTCTAGTTAACAGAGTGCCGGATAACAAAGGTTTCAGTGTACTCGGATTTAGAAAAGTACCTGCTAAGGAATCTGTCATGTCAGAAAGATTGTGTGTTCAATCCAGGGGGAAAGTTAATACAAATAGTTGGCACACAGAAAATTCTGCCTACGAAAGAGCCATCTCTGGCTCTCAGATTTAGCATATAAGAACGGTCCTACTGGCTCAGACCGAAGGTTCATTTAGGCCTGTGGCCTCTCCCCTGATGGTCGCTAATAGCAGGTGTTCCAAAGGGGATGACTAGAACAGCTGATCATCCCGTGACCCATTCCCCGTTACCCGTTCCCAAGTTTTGGCAAACAGAGTGTAGGGCAAGGGTGGGCAAATATTGGCCCCTGGGCCGGATCCAGTGTTGCAGGGTTAGCCCCTGGCAGGCCCCCACACTGCCGGATTTACCTGTGCCTCTGCAGGTACAGGGGATCGCAGCTCCTGTTGACAATGGATCGCTGTTCTCGGCAATTGGGAGCTGATATCGCCTGTACCTGTGGAGGTGTGGATAAATATAGCATCAGCGGCCCACCAGGGCGAGCCACCGCCGTTTAATTGCCCACTGTAAGACAGAATTAGCTCCTGACTAATCCTTACCGATGGACTTACCCTTCCTGAATTTACCTGGCTTACTGGATCCTTCTCTGTGTGTGTTATTTTTCAAACCATCTGTGAGGATTCCCTGTTGTATTCCCTCCCTCTTAGGCACCTGGCGTTGGCCACTGTGGGGAGACAGGACGCTGGGCTGGATGAGCCGTTGGTCTGACCCAGTCTGGCTGTTCTTATGATCCTATGAGAGTGTGTATTTCATAATTATTTCCCAGGTTTTTCTTCTCTAGATACGTATTATGGAGAAAGCAGAAAGAAGAAATCAAACAATCATTATGGAATTCATCCTCTTAGGATTTGGGAACGGCCCTGAACTGCAACCCCTCCTCTTCTTGCTGTTTCTAGTGATCTACCTTGTGACTGTGGCCGGGAATATCCTCGTGGTTCTGCTGATAGTGACCGATAAGCACCTCCACACCCCCATGTACTATTTACTGGGGAACTTGTCCTGGTTGGAGACCTGCCTCATCTCCACTTTGCTGCCCAAACTCCTGGCCAGTCTCCTGACTGGGGACAGAACCATCTCTGTGAAGGGTTGCATGGTACAATTGTATTTCTTCGGTATCATGTCGACCGCAGAGTCTCTGCTGCTCACGGCCATGTCCTACGACCGGTATCTAGCGATCTGCCAGCCCCTCCGTTACCCTGTGCTGATGAACGGCCGGGTGTGTTGCCAGCTAGTGGCGGGGTCCTGGATGAGTAGCTTGACAACATGCACCACGGGGATGGTTTTATTGTTGCAGTCGACATTCTGTCGTTCTGGAGAGATTGACCATTTCTTTTGTGATTTCTCCCCCATGCTAGAGCTGTCCTGTGATGACTCCCAGACTCTGAAACTGTTGACATTTATTATTGCTATCATGTGGACATTGGTGCCCTGTCTCCTGACCCTGGCGTCCTATACTTGTATCATCAGCAACATCTTGAAAATCCCTTCCACTTCTGGCAGGAAAAAGGCCTTTTCCACCTGCTCCTCTCACCTCATTATGCTCACCATTTTCTATGTGACCGTGACTACGGTCTATATGGTTCCCACAGCCAACACTCCCAAGATCCTAAGCAAAGTATTCTCTGTCTTCTACACGGTCCTGACTCCCCTGCTCAACCCTATTGTGTACTGCCTGCGAAACAAGGAGGTGAACGAATCCCTGAAGAAACTAATTTTTAAGCTGGTTGCTTTCTGAACCAGTCATAGAATCTTACACACAAATGTTAACGTACATTGAAATAGAGATGATCAGAGATTTCTTTTCTATGGCCCATTTGAGTCCTTGAGAACAACATGATTTCTTTCTTTCTTTCTTTCTTTCTTTCTTTCTTTCTTTCTTTCTTTCTTTCTTTCTTTCTTTCTTTCTTTCTTTCTTTCTTTCTTTCTTTCTTTCTTTCTTTCTTTCTTTCTTTCTTTCTTTCTTTCTTTCTCTCACTTTTGGAGCATTCTTGATACATTTAATACACATAAGATACTTTCTTTATGCAAAGTGGGCTTTTTAATTACTAGTTTCATTAAAGCTCTCTGCTTCATTGCTTAGTCCATGGACACCACGACCATCTCTTTTCGATCATGCCTCTGAAAATCAGATGGGAGAAGTTGCCTTTCCAGTAAGTGAAGAATTCTAGGTGGCATTTTATACAGATCTGTAACTCTGTAAACAAAAACATTAAAGTCGGTATAGGGTTGGGCGTCTCAGTTTCCTGCCATGTGGAAAGTTCTGCCTGTCATACATCTTAGTAGGGTCAAGGGCACATTAAAATATTCATATCTCTATTGATTCAGGTATCAATACGGATATCAATACAAGTATATGAAATGCAGACAGAAAATGTCCAGCCACAATTTTCAAAGCTCAGAGGACTCAACTTCCTTCCTCACATCCAAATCGAGAAATGAAAGAGTTAACATGAAATGAATGCCAAGCGTCAATGGTGTTCCTCGCCCCAGACAGAAATGCGTTTTACGCACAGAAATATTTCTCGCCCGTGTTTGACAAAAAATGAGTTAAAAATAAAATCGCATTGAGACTCCCTGCTGGGTTTGTTCTTCCAAATTTTTTGGCCCTGTTACATGCCAGAAATATCATTGTTCCCCTGACCACCACCCCAACCTCCTGCTGTCCCCTGATGCAGGGCCAGAACGGGCTGGACAGAGGGAAATATATATATGTTGTGGTTTCATGTGTCAGGCTTTGTTTGGGTGAGTAGTTGATTTGGTGACTCCAGAATGATTCCTGTGCTTCACCACCCACCCAGGGAAATAGTTTGTCCTACTAGATCTCCCCCGCTGCAACTTGAGACCATTGCTCCTTGTTCTACCATCTGCCACCACTGAGACCAGTATCTCTCCATCCTCTTTGGAACTCGTCTTTGGGACGTTGCAGGCTGCTCTCAAATCCCCCCTCACTCTTCTCTTCTGCAGACTAAACGAACCCAACTCCCTCAGCCTTTCCTCATAGGGCATGTGCTCCAGCCCCCTCATCATTTTGGTTGCTGTCCGCTGGACCCTCTCCAATGCAGCCACATCCTTTCTGTAACAAAGGGCCCAGAACTGGACACAATAATCCAGTTGTGGCCTCTGCAGTGCTGAATAAAGGGGAATAATCACTTCTCCAGATCTGCTGGCAATGCTCCTCCTAATGCACCCCAAAAGGCCATTAACCTATTTGGCTACAGGGAAACACACATCTCAACTACGAGGAGTCCTGTGGCACCTTATAGACTAACTGAAGTGTAGGAGCATAAGCTTTCGTGGGCAAAGACCCACTTCGTCAGACATGCATCTGACGAAGTGGGTCTTTGCCCACGAAAGCTTATGCTCCTACACTTCAGTTAGTCTATAAGGTGCCACAGGACTCCTCGTCGCTTTTGCAGATTCAGACTAACACGGCTACCCCTCTGATACTTGACACATCTCAACTGAGCATCGTAACCACTGAGCTAAAAGTGCGAGCTAGTCCCTTCTTCCACCCCAACCTTTGGTGTGAGCTCATCTACCAGGTTGGTCCTTTGGGTGAGTTAGGTGGAAGGAATCCTGTGAAGTGAGTGTCCTGACATCTGGTCGGAGGCTTTGCCTGCCCTTGGATAGAAAACGAAGCATCCTAGGGAATTTGACTGCGAAGAGGAGGTTGTTAGGTGAGTTTAGATGCCTACAGAGCTTGTGAGCAACTGAGTAGTGGCTGAGACCCGATGTCATGGCTCCTTCCCCACTCTGGCACGATAAATGCATAAGTGGGGGCCCGCAAAAGTACCCCAAAGCCTTATCTACCAGGCTTTGGTATAAAGCTTTCCCCAAAATCTTAACAACCTAGATTTTGGGGATAAATTCTCCACTGTCACCACCCAAATATTAATAAAGCAACCAGGAAAAGACTACTTGGGAAATCTCACTTCTAAAGTACGAACCAGGATGCCAAAATTAACCAATACCAGGTTAATAAAAAGAAAAGAGACAGAACTTTTATTATCACCACCATATTCCTGTTGCAAGCATAGTGACTAGATGGAACAGTCACAAAATAATATACTCATGGAGGAGAAATTCACCATGGGCCAGGAACTTAGCATATGTCTAGACTACATGCCTCTGTTGCCAGAGGCATGTAAATTAGACTACCCAAAATGGTCAATGACGCCAGGTTTTAAATATCCCCAGCTTCATTAAAATAAAAATGGCCGCCGTGCTATGCCGGTTCAGCTGATCGTCGGCACAGCACGAGTCAAGACACGGATCGGTTGAGAAGGGAAGCTTTTGTTGACTGCTCCTGTAAACCTCGTTTTACGAGGCATAAGGGAGTGGTCGACAAAGGCTTCCCTTGTCGACCGATCCGCGTCTTGACTCGCACGCTGTGCCAATCGCTGGACAAAAACTGCCCGAACAAAGGAGGGAAAAAACCCCAAAATTCCTTTGTCCAGGTTTCAAATTCCTGCCGGCATTCCTATTGGCTGAATCTGCCTGGTTAGGTAAGGGACATAGTTAACCCCTTAGTCCCCAGGCTGGTGGCTAAACCTCATGATCATGACACCTGATAATGAGCTTTAGGCGCCTATGGTGGTTAGAAGCTCAAATCCATATTTTGCATCTCACTCCCTGCTGCTTTGAAAATCTCACTACTTCCAATCCGCCTCTTTCGGCAAATGAGTAGCAATAAAACTCTGGCTCTGAGTTTTTTGGAATTAAACTCAAAGGGCTCTGTGACTGGGCACCACTCCCTCCAGTGTGCCACAAGTGACTTCATCCCTGGTGCAGCCCTGCCTCCACCCGGGTTGACAGCGCATGCTCGCGCCTCTCTCAGCCATGCCCGTTTTCCCTTCCCCTGGCCCGGTACCTTCCTAGGCCGGCGTCAGCTTGCCAGCCTCCTTGTCGGAGTCCCTCGGCCCGGTGGGGTCTTCTGGCGGGGTTGTAAGTGCCAGCAGCGCCCCTACTGGCTCCGGTGCAGGAGTGCAGAGCCCGGTGGCTCTGTCGCACTGGGCCAGTCCATCCCTGCATTAGGGTATGCCTAATGCAGACTTGGTGGGCGCACATAAATGCTCCTGCGGGTGCCATGGTACCCGCAGGCACCGCCTTGGGGACCACAGCTCTAGACCTTTCTTTATTCCTGTTGCTGTTCTCCAGACCTTCTCCAATTTCTCCACATCTTCCCTGACATGTGGGTCCCAGAACTGGACACAGTTCTCCAACTGAGGCCTGAGTAGAGCGGAAGAATGACTTCTCACAACACTCCTGTTCATGCCTCCCCGAATCATGTTGGCTTTTTTTTTTTTTTTGCAACAGCGTCACACTGTTGACACGTATTTAACTCGTGGTCGTCCGTCCCCCCAGATCCCGTTCTGCAGGACTCCTTCCTACACAGTCACTTCCCGTTCTATACGTGTGACACTTAGGCTGACCATCTGTCCTCTTTTTAATGGGACAGCTTATTAAGAGAAATGGACAGACTGTCCCGTATATTCTAAGGATATGATTATAGAAGACGTATGTATTTTCTGCAAGATGGGTTACATCGTGTGTCCTTTGAACGTTATGATTTGTGGGAGATGATTATTGTATGAAATGCATGTGTCATTTTTTAAATCTAAAGGTATGCATATTTACTAGGCATCTGCATTTCCAATGCCACACCACCTGATTCATTCCCACTAGGGAAGATGCTCGCAGTGCGGAGAGTTGTTTGTAAAGGGCCTATTCAGGCTAATGAGGCTTTTGGGAAAACACTACTCCTTAGGAGAAATGTATCTCTGGCCTGGTGAGCCTGGTTGTTGTGACTCTCCAACAGCAGGGGACCAGGCCCCGTGTCCCTAGACTCCATCTGGGGACATCTGTGTTTTTCCACACACTGGTCTGGGAGCCAGGGTTAGAGACAAAGGGTTCCCACCTTAGCCTACAGCTATATAGGGCAGGTAGTGATCTCATCGGTTCTACTTCACTCCCCAGGCAAGAGGACTACAAACACTGACCTACCAAGGAGAAGTGCTGGACCCAGGCGAAAGGGATTTCAACCCCGTGCATGGAAATTTGAGAGACCCAAGCAGCAAAGGAAATGCAGCTCGTGTCTTGAGAATCTGCCAGTTTGCTGGTATCGTCAATCAGGGTGAGAAAGTGCTCTTGAATTGTTAGTCTAAAGAAAGCATTACACATCCTTTGCGTTTGTGTGTATTTCCTGGTAATCTTCTCCGATCTGTTGGCTACCACTTATACTTACGTAAAATCAACCCTTTGTGGTTAATAAACTTGTTTGTAGTTTAACCTAAACCGGTGTGCCTTGCCGTGACGTGTCGGGGGAAGATCTCTGGGTAGTACAAGTGGGCATGGCCCTCTCCGCATTGAAGGAGAGGGGAACTAGGTAAGAAAGTCCTACAGCTCGGTGTTTTCCGAAGGCTTCGGTTGTGCAGTACTGCTGACCCAAGCTGGGGAATTGGTGGCTATCATTACCGTAGTTTCTCGGTTGTTGGTTCATGCAGAGATTGGTCTGAGATCCAGTGTGTACCTGGATCTGGTTGCGTCCCTCCCTGTGTGAATGTTGGAAAAGTGTCGGATTAGCCGCGAGTCTGCAGCTTCCCAGAGCAGCACAGTGTGAAAGGGAGCCCAGATGGGTGCATCAGAGGTTTCAGTGGTATTTGAGTTCCATGTCACATCCAAGGAAACCCATCCCTCGTGGGCTATAGAAAAGCAGGCCTAAGAAAGAGCAGGGAATGTCCCTCAAAATTAGAACATAAGAATGGTCAAACTGGGTGAGACCAAAGTTCCATCTAGCCCAGAATCCTCTCTTCCAACACAAACCAACACCAGCGGCTCAGGAGGAAATGAACACAACAAGTAACCATGAAATCATCCATTCCCTGTAACCTGCTCCCGTCTGTCCTCTAGCTCAGAATTACTCGCTGAGAGTAGTGAGCTTGATGGACATTATTATTTTGACTGTGGAAGACATTTTATAATGAGCCAAGGTGGGTGACGTGATTTACTCGACAATTCATCAACACTAAGCCTCACGGTATTAACTGAAAAGAGAACGCTGTCTCTTGGTCTGGTTTGTGCATGTCACCTAATCAATACTTCCCTGTGAGTCAATTTCCCATCCCCAACCAGCCTTCTACTGGATAAAGTGTCATCCTATAAGTAGAGAGAAAATAGGGCACGCACATTTTTAGCTCACTGTGGTCGCGCACTGTATCGTCTTGGATCTGATACTCATGAGCCAAATCCAAAGTCCTTTGCAGTGAAGGGAAAGACTCCTCTAAGGGGCAGTCAGTGGATTTTTGTGACATTCCCCAGATGGGGCAAAGGCAACAGTTATTTTCTCTGAAGTTGATATTGGATCGCATATCGTCTGGTCACTCTCATTATGAAGGGTGTGTCTAAACTACATGGCTCCGTCGACGTGAAACCTGGTTTCACAAGGCATACCTGTGCCGGTCAACAAAGGCTTCCCTGTCAACTGCGGCACATCCAGACTGCCCCGATCTGCCGACAAACAGCTGATGATCAGCTGGTCGGCAGAGCGCAGCAGACATTTAAATTTAAATAAAGCCACGGTTATTTAAATTGCGGCTTCATTTCCCTCTGCCGATCAGCCTAATCTACATGGCTCCATCTACATGGCTCCATCCACACCCAAACAAACCACATTCATCTTCCACAATACAGAGATCCATCTCCAATTTTCCCATCCCATATTCACCGCATGCTTCCTCCAACCATTTTCCCATCCTTCTGCAGAACGAAGTTTGTTCTATGCACAGTTAGCAAGGTAACATGCAGATCTATGTCCCCAGTCGAAACAATATATATTTTAAATTTACTGGAAGGATAAACACTCCCTGTCCACTTTGAAGAACATCCAGCCAAAACCTCAAAAAGTAAGAGCAAAATGTTTTTTAAATACATCAGAAGCAGGAAGCTGGCTAAACAACCAGTGAGGCCACTGGATGATTGAGATGCACTCAGACACGGTAAGTTCATTGTTGAGAAATTAATATTCTTTGCTTGGGTCTTCATAGCTGAGGCTGTGAGGGAGATTCCCAAACCTGAGACATTCTTTTTAGGTGAGAAATCCATGGAATGGTCCCCAACCATGGTGTCATTAGAAGAGGTTTTGGATCCTTGGCTATTTTTGTGAAGAGAATATTGAGAGCAAGTCAGACCATAGGGTACTAACGTGGGGATTTTCAAGAGAGCCTATAAAGGCTAGGATCCCAAATGAATGAGATACTCAAGGTTAGTCGGGCACCGAATTCCCTCAGGCTCTTTAAAAAATCACAGTTGCACTTGTGCAAACCCATGTAAAGCTGATGCAAAACACACTGCTACGAGCTGGGGACCAACCGGCTAAGTAGGAATTCAGCAGAAATGGCCCTGGGGATTCTAGTGCATGAGAAGCTGGAGATGAGTGAAGAGGGAGCCCTTGTAGCCAAAAAGGCTAACGGCATATTCCGTTGCATTAGGAGAAGCATTCTCAACAGATCTAGAGAAGTGATTATTCCCCTTTATTCGGCTCTGGGGAGGCCACACCTGGAGTATTGCGTCCAGTTCTGGGCCCCAGACTATAGAAAGGATGTGGACGGATAGGAGAGGATCTAATTGAGGGCGATGAAAATGATTCAGGGGCTGGAGCACATGACCTATGAGGAGAGGCTGAGGGATTTGGGCTTCTTTAGTCTGCAGAAGAGAAGAGTGAGGGGGGATTTGAGAGCAGCCTACAACTTCTTGAAGGGAGGTTCCAAAGAGGCTGGAGAGAGGCTGTTCTCAATGGTAGCAGATGGCAGAATGAGGAGCAATGGTCTCAAGATGCCATGAGGGAGGTTGGAGATGAGGAAAAACGCTTTCCCTAGGGGGTAGGGAAGCACTTGGATGGGTTCCCTAGGGAGGGGGTGGAATCTCCATCCCTAGACGTGTTTCAGTCCCGGCTTCACCAAGCCCTGGCTGGGATGATTGAGTTGAGTTGGTCATGCTTCGGGTAGGGGGTTGGACTTAATGCTTCCTGAAGTCTCTTCCTGCCCAGGAGTTCTATGATTGTGTAACTAAGATAAGAACTGGGGGGCTGTGTCTACACTGGGCCACTTATTCCGGAAAAGCAGCCGCTTTTCTGGAATAACTTGCCAGCTGTCTACACTGGCCACTTGCTTTTCTGGAAAAGCAATGACGATCTACTGTAAAATTGTCAGTGTTTTTCCAGAAAAACTATGCTGCTCCCATTCGGGCAAAAGTACTTTTCCGGAAAAACTGTTCCAGAAAAGGGCCAGTGTAGACAGCACAGTAGTCTTTTCTGCAAAAAAGCCCCGATTGCGAAAATGACGATCGGGGTTTTTTTCTGGAAAAGCGCGTCTACATTGGCCACGGATGCTTTTCTGGAAAAAGTGCTTTTCCAGAAAAGCATCCTGCCAATTTAGACGCGATTTTTTCGGAAATACTTATAACGGAAAACTGTTCCGTTTTAAGCATTTCCGGAAAAGGGTGCCAGCATAGACGTAGCTAGGGTGTATATCTGCTGTGATACAGGACAGCTGTCTCTGCAGTCAGGAAAACCACAGCCTCTTGGGTATGTCAGTTTGTGCATGATAGAGCATGTGTTCTGCATCTAGGCAGTGCGATTTCCTGCTCCGGGAGAGCCACACACACAATCTCTTGAGCTCAAAATAGCAGTGCGGCCCCAGCAGCTCAGACTAGTTAGTCTGATGGGCCAATCTCATGTGAGATCCTAGGGACTGAGACAGGTGGCTCTTCGAAGTAACTGCCTGAGCTGCTATGTTCACACAGGTAATTTTATCTTCTTCACTGGAGGAAATCTAGGAGATGTCTGTCTACCCAAGCGGAGAATTTCACTTCTCACGGGTAGAAGTAACCAGGGGTGAACTCAAAAAGTCTTGCCCTTCCATTCTAGTGATTTTTATTATTTCTTTTCCATTTGCTGATCTGACCCTAATAGGAAGAAAATATTTGTATCCTCCAGCCTATAGGTCTGTATTTCATGTTTACAAGACGTTAAGGGAGTTAGATGGGACCTTTCTGTAATACCATCGGGTTCCATGCGCCTGGTTCACGTCCATTGGAAGTCCGACCCATTTACTACTCGAGTCTGTCACTGTTTAAAGACAACTTGATGTTTCTAGTGGAAAGATGCGGTGGTGGGCAGTCCACTACGCCAGTTCGCAGACAGTGTAACTGACGTCACAATCTGCCTACAATTACTCCCTCAATAGTTCATGGATTTCTTTTCCTAGCTACAGATGATGGAGAAAGCAGAAGGAAGAAACCGAACACCTATTGCTGAATTTATCCTCCTAGGATTTGGGGATGTCGGCGAACTGCAGCCTCTGCTCTTCCCCGTGTTTCTGTTGATCTACTTTGTGACTGTGGCCGGGAACCTCCTCATCATTGTGCTCATTGTCGCTTATCGGCCCCTTCACACTCCCATGTACTTCTTCCTGGGGAACCTGGCCTGTGTGGAAACTTGCTACAGCTCCACCATCCTGCCCCGGCTGCTGGCCAGTCTCCTCACCGGGAACAGAGCCATCTCTGTTAAGGGCTGCTTTGTGCAATCACATTTTTTTGGTGTCATGTCAGCTATAGAAAATCTGCTGCTCGCGGCCATGTCTTACGACCGGTACGTAGCGATCTGCCAGCCCCTCCGTTATGCTGCACTGATGACCGGCCGGGTGTGTTGTCAGCTGGTGGCCGGGGCCTGGATCAGTAGCTTTTTGGGCTGCACCGTAGTAAATATTTTCGTGTGGCAATTAACGTTCTGTGATTCCAATGAAATTGACCATTTCTTTTGTGATATTTCACCCATTTCAAAGCTTACTTATGATGACACCCTGATTCTGTATCTGCTGGCATTTATTGTCGCTGCCCTGTGGACTCTTGTGCCCTGTCTACTGACTCTGGCATCCTACGTTTGTATCATCATCATGATCCTGAGGATCCCTTCCACCACCGGGAGGCAAAAGGCCTTTTCCACCTGCTCCTCCCACCTCATTGTGGTGACACTTTACTATGGGATTGTGATCGCTGTCTATGTGGTGCCAACTGTTAATGCTTCCAACGTCCTTCACAAAACATTCTCCATCTTCTACACAGTCCTGACTCCCATGATCAACCCCATCATCTACTGCCTGAGAAACAAGGAGGTCAAGGATTGTCTGAGAAAAGCCGTTCATAAAGTGGTTGCCCTTAGAAACAGGCTTGGAATCTAAAAGGATAAATTTTAGCAGATGGCTCATCTGAGAGTGTGAGAATAGATTTCCCTTCTTGACCTTCCTTCCTTCCTTCCTTCCTTCCTTCCTTCCTTCCTTCCTTCTGCTACATCTAGCCTGCATTGCTTTTTCGGGATACCAGAGGTATCCCGGAAAATCAATACCACATCCAAGAAATGCGTCCACTTTAAAAAAAAATATTTTTAAAAAGTGGACATGCTTTTTCGCCATCCCCGGAAAGCTTGTTCTATGAGGAAAAAGGGATATGCCGAAAGAGCACTTTTTTCTAAAAGTTGGTGCGTGTACACATTCCAAATTCTCAGAAATGCCTCTTTTGAAAGTAAATCGGAAAAAGATACGCAATGTGCGTACTTCAAATTGCGTATGTTTTTTCAATTTAACAGTGCAGTCTAGACGTAGCCTTTCTTCCTTCCACCTACCCACCCACTTTTGGAGCATTCGTCCTTCAAACATTTAACACACATTTCTTCAAGCAACAGATATTACTACAAGAGGCATTCTTCATACTTCATTCTTAAAAAAAGGAATAAGGGATCTTTCGGAAAAGGCTTTATTTTCCGAAAGATCCCCATCTAGACTGGCGCTTTTGGCCGGCAAAGCCCCGAGCTGGAAAAAAGCGGCAGCCATGTTTATGCAAATGAAGCAGGGAAGATTTAAATCCCCACTTCATTTGCAATTGCACTGTGTCTAATTTGCATCCCTTTTATGGAAAAGTCATTTCTTTCATGAAAGCTCTCTGCTTTGTTGCTTAGGACATAGGCACTAGCAACAAATTCTGCAAGAAGCTTAAAATCCTTTGATTGATTCTGGGACTGTTCCACTCCTACTGAGTACAATAATTTCCCCTCTCCACTGTCTCCAGCCATTTGTTTTATATTGCGCCTCTGAAAATCAGACGGGAAAAGTTGCCTCTCCAGTAAGTGGAGAATTCTGAGTGGTATTCTATGCAGATCTGTAACTCCGAAAACAAAAAAAAATTCAAGTCGGTGTAGGGTTGGGTGTGTCAGTTTCCTGCCATGTGGAAAGTTCTGCCTCTTCATATGTCTTTGTAGGGTCGAGGGGACGTTAAAATATTCATATCTCTATTGATTTGAATATCAATATGGATATAGATTCAAGTATGAAATGCAGACTGAAAATGTCCAGCCACAATTTTCATAGCTCCTAGGACTCACCTTCCTTCATCTGACCCAAATCTGTAGAAACAAGAGTTAAAACAAAATGAATGAATTTAAATGTGTAGGAAATGAATACCCCAGAGCTCTAGCTGACTTTGCTGATCTCAGCCTGCTGAGCATCACAGCGGCGTCCCTCACCCTTCACTGAAACGTGCTATCCGCACTGAAATATTTCTCACCCGTGTTGACAAAGAATGAGTTAAAAATAAAATCGCATTGAGTCTCCCTGGGGGCTTTGTTCTTCCCCATTTTTGGGCCCTGATACATTTCCCTGCTTTGCTTAATCACTTAGGGTATGTCTACACAACCCTCCTATTTCGAAGTAGGAGGGTAATGTAGGCATACCACACTTGCAAATGAAGCCCGGGATTTGAATTTCCCGGGCTTCATTTGCATAAGCCGGGCACCGCCATTTTTAAATCCCGGCTGGTTTGAACCCCGTGCCGCGCGGCTACACGCGGCACAAACTAGGTAGTTCGAACTAGGCTTCCTAGTTCGAACTACCGTTACTCCTCGTGGAACATTACATTGTAGCTCCCTGGCCAATATAAAAGTTTGGACTTTAGGAAAAACTTCCTGTCAGGGTGGTTACACGCTGGAATAAATTGCCAACGGAGGTTGCAGAATCTCCATCACTGGAGATATTGAAGAGCAGGTTGGACACACACCTGTCAGGGATGATGGTCTAGATGGTGCTTTGTCCTGTCGGGAGGGCAGAGGACTGGACTTGATGATTTCTCGAGGCTCCTTCCAGGTCTAGTGTTCTATGAAAGTTAGGTGAGTTTAGATGCCTACAGAGCTTGTAAGCAACTGTGTGTAGGTTGAGAGGGTCCTATTGAGACCTGATAATGAGATTTAGGCACCTATTTTGCATCTCACTTCCTGCTGCTTTTGAAAATCTCACTACTCCCGATCTGCCTCTTTCAGCAAATGAATAGCCTTAAAACTCTGGCTCTGAGTTTTTTGGAATTAAACGCAAAGGGCTCTGTGACTGGTCCTCTGGTCCATGGGCCGCACGGATGGGTTAAAACTGTAGCCCAATGCTTCTGTGTTCTCCTTTTGAGTCATGTATTCTTATGATATATTATTGTGAGATGCCAGAGAACTCTGAATGTGCAGACTGCCCCAGTTCTCATGTGAGTTCCGCTGGTGTAAATAGAGAGTAACTCCACTCACTCCAGGGGTGTGTCTTTTATCGGAACCTGGCTCGGTATTTCTGTGATGGAAACACATGAGCTCAGATGCACCCCTGAGGTAACAGCTGTGTAAAGGGAAGGGTTAGAAATTACTAACCAGGGTAGACATTAATTTCTGTGAAAGAAATAACAGAGAAATATGTGAAGAAGTTTTGTAATTTCTAGGCATTGACATAGGAACCCAAAGCTCAGTTAACTGAGAAAATGTGAAGTCTATAAGTAGAAGAAGAAAATGGAGAACACCATGAGAAAACTGTAATTCTGTCTCAAAAAATGAAGGGTGGGTTACGGTTAGAATGCAGATGGCAATAGAGCACCAGTATGAAAGATAAAACAGCACAGTAAAAATGAAATAATCTTGGTTCATGAAGAAAAATACATCCCCCATAAAGAAAGAACAGGTTCTCTTATTTGCTCCCGGTGGAAAGTAAATTAAGGTAGATGTTGCGACACATCACACTATATTCCTCAAAGGGCTTTGATGATGGTGGGATTTTGTGGTTTGGCTCAAGACAGGCAATGTAAGGCGTCGTTGGAAAAGTCATGATTTCCTGAGTGTGCTTTTCCTCTTCGAGCGCAGGTGTCATTTTTGTGTCTGAAGCGCTGAATAGTGACCCTAACATAGTTACGCCTGGTCACTCACAGGAGGGAGGAGACTTGCTGTCTAGATTGTTCTTTGTGAAGGGCCTATTAAGGGTAATGATTCATGAGGGGAAACAATAGGCCTGAGGAGAAGTTTGCCTCCCACATAATGAGCCTTGCTAATGACACTCCAGAGAGCCTGTAATTAATCGTCGCTTTGGCTCTTCAAGGGCAGGGGAGCAGGCCCCGTGTCTCTGGACTCCATCTTGGCATGTCTGTGTTTTTCCACACACTGGTCTGGGAACCAAGCTTTGAAACAAAGGTTCCCGCCCCATGCTAAAGCCATATAAGGCGGGGACTGCGCTCATCGGTCCTTCTTCATTCCCCACACAAGAGGACTCCTGGAAAGAAACTGGGGAACGAACTCTGAACTGAGGGAAGTGCTGGATGCAGGCTAACGGGATTTCTAGCCTGTGAAACCTGAGAAACCCAAGCAGCAAAGCAAATGCAGCCTTAAGAATTGGCCGAACAGCTGGTTTCATCACTCAGGGTGAGACATGGCTCCTACATTGTCAATAGAACCAGGGTGTTTCGCTTTATTTGCATTTTACTGACTCTGCTTTCATCTATTTGCGCTCCCGTATTATCCCTTAAAATGTGTTGTTTGCAGATTCTCAGCTTTTTTTTTAGTCTCACCTAAAGTGGTGTGCCTCAAAGTGATGTATCTGGGGGAAAGCTTCAGTCAGATTAGCACAAGTGTGCCTCGCCCTCTTCACATTCAGGGCAGGTGAAGCAGGTAACAAATTCGTACTGGTTGGTGTTTTGACCAGGGCACGGCATTTTGCCCATGTACACAGAGCCAGCTTTCTCATTATAGAAGGCAGTCAGGTTGGTCAGGTATGACTTGCCCTGGTGACTCCATGTTGTCTGTTCCTGCCCTTCTAGCATTTCAGAATGAATGTATCAACGGGTACGTCTAGACTACAGGCTTTTGTCGACAGAGACTTTTTCGACAGATAGGCTGTGTCTAGACTACATGCCTCTGTCGTCAGAGGCATGTAGATTAGACACACAGGCAAAGGCAAATGAAGCCGCGATTTAAATGATCGCGGCTTCATTTACATTTCCATGGCTGCCGCGCTGAGCCGACAAACAGCTGATCAGCTGTATGTCTGCTCAGCGCGCTAGTCTGGACGCTCCCGCGCCGACATCAAAGCCCTTTGTCGGCAGCCCCGTTATTCCTCGTGGGATGAGGTTTACCGGGGCTGCCGACAAAGGGCTTTGATGTCGGCAGGGGAACGTCCAGACTAGCGCGCTGAGCGGACAAACAGCTGATCAGCTGTTTGTCGGCTCAGCGCAGCAGCCATGTAAATTTAAATGAAGCAGCGGTCATTTAAATCGCGGCTTCATTTGCCTTTTCCAAAACAACAAATCTACATGCCTCTGACGACAGAGGCATGTAGTTTAGACGTACCCTAGGGGTTATAGTGGGCCACAAGTTGCCCTTCTAGCATTTCAGAATGAATGTATCAACGGGTACATCTAGACTACAGGCTTTGGTCGACAGAGACTTTGTCGACAAAGAGCATCTAGATCAGTGGCCCCAATGCATTGCCTGCAGATGCCATGGCACCCGCCATGGCATTTATGTGTGCCTGCCTAGTGACCAGGGCCAGCCCGAGCCATTCTTGTGCTCCAGGCCCTGGGTGCCCAGCGCATTCACGGACCCCGCCCTGGGCATGCAACACATGTGCAGTGCTGCCCCCAGGCACCCAGCAGCCCCAAAAGGTTGGGGACCACTGATCTAGATGACATCCAGAAATAAAAGCAAGCCGCTTTGTCGACATGAAAGTGTAGACACAAAGGACAGTGTAGATGCAATAACGCCTTCAGTCACCAGAACTCTGTCGACAAAAGGCGTTATACCTTGTAGAATGAGGTTGACCGCCGTTGACAAAACTGCCAAGTTCTGTTGACATTATGTCGACAGAACTCGGTGGTAGTGTAGACGCAGGTAGAGTTTTGTGGACAAAACCGTGTAGTCTAGACACACCCAAGGATTGCTCGCTTTCCAGCGGCTGTGGTGAGGCTGACATTTTTATAGTTCCCTGGATTCTCCTTCTTCCCTTTTTTAAAGATAGGCACTACACTTGGCTCTCAGATTCAGAATATAAGACCATAAGAATGGCGCAGCTGGGTCAGATGGAAGGACCATTTACCCCAATAGCCTGTCTTCAGACAACGTCCAATTCCAGATGTCCTAGAAGGAATGAACAGAAGAAATAATCAAGTGAACAGAAGAGGTACTTATCTAGTGATCCCGTCTCCTATTCCCAACTTGTGGAAAACAGAGATTATGGACAGTAGCATTACGCATCCCGGACATCCACATACAGATTCATCCTCCGTGAATGGATCTAGTATATTCACTTCTCAGTTGTGCAGTTTATTTTTCATGCTGGGAGTTTTATTGCTTGTAAAAATTTCAGAACAAAATAACTTTTATTTCTCTCTCTCTCTGTCTGTTTTATACTAAATTTCCATTTTGGGGTGTCCCTCTTAGTGTTGACGTAATTGACATGGGTGTATCGTAAATCAGTGGATGAATAGATTGGAAGGTAGAACACATGATAAAGTATGTAGGGAAAAAGCGAGGAAGAGATTTCAGACTTATTGGCTCTGATGCCTCTCCTTTAACAGCAAGGATGTGCTGCTTCTCTTGAGTCATATCTGTATTTTATTGCTCATAATATTTGGGGGAAATATGTTATGCTTAAAAAAGCACACGAGATCGTTTATAAGCGAAAAGGCAGCACGCCGCATTTATTGAGAATACAGCAGTTGCATATGCTTTTCAATCATTCACACACAAACATCATACACACACACAGTTCTGCCAGATGGTGTTATAGTTACCAGTCCAGATTCTGAATTAATCTAGTGGCCAACTAGATCCAACACAGAGGGAGAGCAGGGCCTTTGTTGGTCAATCAATCAGATGCTTCTCTGGAGTTGGTGGCAAGACGAAACCAAAGTTCCTTAGCAAAGCACCCTGCTTTTATAATCCTTTCCTCTGTTGAAGTCAACGGATTCCGCTGTGTCAACCTGTGACTGGAGTGTTATCTCTTGTTACCAAAACACCTCCAAAGCTCATCCTGTAATCAATCGTCTTTTGGGGGTGCCAGCTCCACCTTAAGGCCATCCATCTGCCAATAATCCAATAACTCCTTATTATGGATACGCACTGGTGGTTATAGTTGGCTTCTTTGATGCAAGGTCATCTAGTCTTCACCCACGTTCACCCTTCTTTTTCAGCCATCTGGTTCTGAGCAATAACTTTTACACCTTATCTCAACACATACATGCCACTTTCACACATAAACAATCTTTTAATACAACAGCTATGATCCAGAGGGGCTCTACCTTACATCAGGGTTCATCTTGTTATCATGCCCTGTAAAACTTGACTCTCCTTTTTAGTTTTCCCCTCACTTTCTCCAGTTGTCCTGCAGCTACACTTAGATGACTCTTTTTTATCCCAAACTTTTGTTTATATGCTCCCCAATTAACCTACTGCAGCATTAATTTGAGACTACCACTGCCAAACTATGCTTCTGCATTTGTTCATACTTGTTAAAGGTATCTTTCCTTTACTTCTTAAGATCCCATATTTGCCCGTGTCAATGCCGGGGTTTACAAATTCCTCTTCTCACTCCTGCTGCTGATCTTAACCCGCTCTGGGCCAAAGGGAGAGTGGGTGAGAGGGAGAGATGCTAAGCCTCCCTCAGTATTACTCGGCACTCCTAATACCGAGGGTTCATACACCAAATTTCGATAGTTGACTCGGGGTATTTCCCCAGCCAGACAGCCCCCCTTGTCAAATGTAAATCCCTTGCAGGGTCAGAACGAGAAACGCGAAATTCTCCTCTTGTGCTCAGCCTTACTACGACCGAGGGTGTATGCACCTAGTATCTTCCAGTTTGGAGCGAGGATCGCTAAGTCCTCCTCCTACTGCCCGATCCTACTACGACCAAGGTTATACACACCTGACTCGGGGTATTTCCTAGGCAGACAGCCCCCAGCTGGCCACTAGATTGATCCAGACTCTGGACTGTGTGTGTGTATGGTGTTTGAGTGTGAATGATTGAAAAGCATATGCAACTGTTGTATTCTCCATAAATGCGGCGTACTGCCTTTTCCCCTATACAAGATCTCGTGTGATTCATTTAAGTATAACAAATAAGCAATTTCTCTCTCTCTCTCTCTTTCTTTTTAGCTTCTTTTTTCAATACATCTCTTTCTTTTTTTCCATTTTCTTTTAAATTTCTCTACCGGCACATTCTCAATTCTTGTTTCCCTCTCGACTGTTTTCTTTTTTTCTTTTTCTTATACATCTTTAGGTGGGGTTGCATTCCCATCCCAGTTCTGCTTGTGTACGCCCACAGGACGGCGATGCAATTTCAACTCTCGTCAATGTGATCAGGAACTTGCCGGGGTCGTGTGTTTCAGGGTTTTCAAGGGTGGTTTGCTGCTTGGTTTCATCTGTCAAGTGGTGCAAACTTCTCTTTGAATCTGCTTTGATGGAGGAGAGAGGGATCCACCTTCCTATAGGCCACAGGCTCTTTGGTGTTTGGGTCTGTGCCTTCCAGGGCACGTCTATACTGCATCTGGGTACTGGGATTTTCTGCTGTGGGAGGCGTACCCATGTTATCTTTGATCGAGCTACTGTGCCAAAAATAGCAGTGTAGCACACACAAGCCACCCAATCCCAATCCCATCTGAGATCGTAGGTACGTGCCCTCGTGGTGGCACCAAACAAGTGCCTATGAGTTTGCCCTGTTCACATGGCTAATGTTCTCCTACCAGACTGATCAAAGCTTTGAACATGCCCGCACCCACACTCAGAATCAGACCTTCCAGGTGTGTGGTGGAGAGACCCATGGTACCCTTCCGTTGCGATGGAGTGATTTGTATTTCTTCTGCATTTGCTGATATGACACAGATCTAGGTATTCCAACACTCCCCACCCCCCTCCCGGTGAAAAGTCTTTATATACATCTCAGGAGCGTTAGATGGGACATTTCGGTAATTCAGTAGGGCTCCATGCTCTTGGTTCACCTATATTGGAAGCTCGACCTCTTCACGAGATGAGGCTTCCTCAGTTTATTGACAACTTTGTTTTTCCACAGGAGAGATGGGTTACCTACTCCAGTACAGGCAGTCCCCGACTTACGTGGATCCGACTTATGTTGGATCTGCACTTACGAACAGGGCTTTTCTCGCCCTGGAGCTCACGGGCGGCGGGTCACCACTTCTTCCGGTCTCTCTGGTCTGCTGGGGGGGATCCAGCAAAGCCGCTGGACCCCCCCCCCCCAGCAGACCAGGGACACCCGAGCAAAGTGGCCACCTGGGCAGCTTTACGAGCAAAGCCGCCTAGGCGGCGGCTATGCTTGGGTGTCTCTGGTCTGCTGGTGGGGTCCAGCGGCTTTTCTGGACCCCCCCAGCAGACCAGGGGGACAGGAGCAAAGACCTGTGAGGCTTTGCTCGGGTCTCCCTGGTCTGCTGGGGGGGGAGGGGGTGCAGCTAGTGCGCCCCCCCCCAGCAGACCAGGCTTTTGTTGTTGGTCGCCTCAGGTAGAGCAGCTGGGGTGCTGTCGGGTTGGTCCTGTGGGAACCTACCGTGCAGCGCCCCAGCTGTTCTGTCCCAGGCTCCAGATTCAGTAGCTGTTGAAACTGATCAGGCTGATTCCAGGAAGCTGGGGGCAGAGCAACTCTGCCTCCCGCTTCCTGTAGTCAGCCCCTGGTCAGTTTCAGTGGCAGCAGCTGAATCTGGAGCCAGTTCTGACTTACATACAAATTCAACTTAAGAACAAACCTATGGTCCCTATCTTGTACGTAACCCGGGGACTGCCTGTATAAGGAAAAGCACAGCCTGATTGTGTTTACTCCATCAGCATTTTCATTTTCTAGATACATACGATGGAGAAATCGGAAGGAAGGAATCAAACACCTATTGTGGAATTCATCCTCTTAGAGTTTGGTAACGACCCTGAACTGCAGCCCCTCCTCTTCCTGCTCTTCCTACTGATCTACCTTGTGACTTTGGCTGGGAACCTTCTCATCGTGGCACTGGTGGTGGCCAATCAGCACCTTCACACCCCCATGTACTTCTTCCTGGGGAACCTGTCCTGCCTGGAGATCTGCTACAGCACCACCTTCCTGCCCCGGCTGCTGACCAGTCTCCTGACAGAAGACAGAAGCATTTCAATTAAGGGCTGCATCATGCAATTATATTTCTTTGGTGTCATATCAACTGTAGAAAATCTGCTCCTCGCGGTCATGTCTTACGACCGGTATCTAGCCATCTGCCAACCCCTCCGCTACGCTGCTCTGATGAACGACCGGGTGTGTGGCCAGCTAGTGGCAGGGGCCTGGATAAGTAGCTTTCTGAGCTGCACCATAGTAATTATTTTCGTGTGGCAATTAACGTTCTGTGATTCCAAAGAAATTGATCATTTCTTTTGTGATTTTTCACCCATCCTAAAACTGTCCTGTGATGACACCCTGATTCTGCAGCTGCTGGCATTTACTCTCGCTGCTGTTGGGTCACTTGTGCCCTGTCTACTGACCCTGACGTCCTACGTGTGTATCATCACCACCATCCTGAGGATCCCGTCCAGCTCCGGGAGGCAAAAGGCCTTTTCCACCTGCTCCTCCCACCTCATTGTGGTGACAATTTACTACGGGACTGTGATCACTGTCTATGTGGTTCCAACAGCCACCACTCTTAAAATCCTTCATAAAATATTCTCTGTCTTCTACACCGTCCTGACTCCAATGATCAACCCCGTCATCTACTGCTTGAGAAACAAGGAGGTCAAGGAGTGCTTGAGAAGAGCTGTCCATAAATTAGTTGCTATCAGAAACGGGCAATGGAATCTGACAATTTTCAGTATATACTAAAATAGAGATAATCTTGTATAGTTTCTTAGGCTGTCTCTACACTGCAAAGAAAAGTCGGAAAAAGATATGCAAATTGGGAACCACAATTTGCATATCGTTTTCTGTTTTTCTTCCAAAAGATGCTTTTCCAACATTTGGCCCGTCTACACAGGTACAAATGTTGGAAAAAAACAGTCTTTCAGAACATCCCTTCTTCCACTTAAAACAAGGTTTTTCCAGGGATGCCAGAAAAACATGTCCACTTTTTTGAAAAGCTCTGTAGTCCGGATGTATCCTTAGGTATGGTTCATCTGTATCCTTGAGAGACAGAGAGAGAGAGAGAGAAAGATATTCTTGCTTTTTTGCTTGCTTGCTTGCTTCATTTCTTGCATTCTACAGCATTTGATATGGTTAGAAATGCTCTTTTTCAAAACAGGGCTTTTTTCCAGACATGTGGTTCAGTAAAATACTCTTCTCATGAACGCTACTGATCAAATTCTACAAAGAGTTTAATGTCTTTTGAGCCGTTTTGGGTTTCTTCCACCCCCACTGAATTCTCCCAGGGTTTGGATTCTCTGTTCTCGATTACACCTCCTAGATGCAGATGAAAAGTGTTGCCCCCAGACCGAATGGATAACTTTGAGTAGTATTCGGTGTAGATCTGTGAGGGTATGCCTACACTTGCATCCTCTTTCCAGACAGGGATGCAAATGAAGACATTTGAAATTGCAAATGAAGCCGGGATTTAAATATCCCATGCTTCATTTGCATAGTTGCGTTATGGCGCTATTTCAAAATAGCGCTATTTTGATATAACAGATGCTGTTAAGAGGTGGTTATTTTGAGAGAAAACCCTTCAGTACAGATGTGTGGGGACATATGAGAGTTAAATAAAGTTGGGGTATATAAGAGTGAACTAAAGCCTTGGGTTAACATTACCATAGTGTAGGACAGGTTGGCGTAAGGCAGGCATTTTTTCATTTTGGTGGGCAAGCGTTATTTCTTTTGCATGATGGATCAAGTTTGCGTCCCCTCCCTTCCCGCTTGTTAAGGTAGATAAGACTGTGCAGCAGTATGAGGAATTTAAATTTTGAATGAAATCTTGATGTCTAAACACAGTATTATCCTCCCCTCCCTTCCTCTTCCCAGCTACAAAAAACATGTTCAGAGTGAATGTTCCTTCTCCTTCCCACCCCAGTAAGTGACTGATTGAGGAACATTATGCTGCAAAATTTGGATGGGTAAAATTGCTGTAAACAGGGGTGGGTATAACTATATTCATCATATGGCTTTTCCTATTCATTCTATTGATATTCATACTACTAAAGAAGGATTTGGGGGGAGTTGCAGCAGTTGGGAGTATTGACATACTAACTTTGAGAGAAGAGCGTGAGGCAGTTAACTTGGTCATCGCTCCAATGGGTGGGTTCAAGTTGGATGGAATAAATGCAATAAAGGAGCCCGTCGACTCCATCCACCTCTGAGTCCTCCTGCATGGTCCTTTCTAGGAATCGTACAATCCTAGAGCACTATGATGGGAAGGGACCTCCAGAGGTCATCCAGTCCAGTCCCCTGCCCTCACGGCAGGACCAAGCACCATCTAGATCATCCCCGACCGATAGGTGTCTGTCTAATCTGCTCTTACATATCTCCAGGGATGGAGATTCCACAACTCCCTGGGCAATTTATTCCAGTGTTTCACCACCCTGACAGTTTGGAACTTTTTCCTCATGTCCAACCTAAACCTCCCTTGCTGCAGTTTAAGCCCATTGCTTCTTGTTCTATCCTCAGAGGCCAAGGAGAACAATTTTTCTCCCTCCTTGTGACACCCTTTCAGATACTTGAAAACCACTCTCATGTTCCCTCTCAGTCTTCTCCTTCCCAAACTAAACAAGCCCAATTCCTTTAGCCTTCCCTCGTAGCTCATGTTCTCCAGACTTTTCATACTTTTTGTTGCTCTTCTCTGGACCTTCTCCCATTTCTCCACATCTTTCTTGAAATGTGGTGCCCAGAACTGGACACAAGACTCCAACTGAGGCCTAATCAGTGCAGAGTAGAGCAAAAGAATGACTTCTCGTGTCTTGTTCACAACACTCCTGTGAATGCAGCCCAGAATCATGTTTGCTTTTTTAGCAACAGTGTCACACTATTGACTCATATTCAGCTTGTGGTCCCCTTTGACCTCTAGATCCCTTTCTGTCGTACTCCTTCCTAGACAGTCGCTTCCCATTCTGTATGTGAGACACTTAAGGGGACCATCAGCCCTGTTTTTAACGGGACGTTTCCTTATTTAGGTCCTTTTACCAGGGTCGCACCTTTTCTTTTTTCAAAAAAATAGGCAAATTGTCCCATATTTTGTGCTCCTACCCTCCCCCTGCTGGTCGGCCCAGCCGCAGCGGCCTCCGGTGTGTGGCTGGCAGGTGGGTGTGGCAGGCAGTGGCCAGCAGGTGGTGCTCTCAGGCAGGGCACAAAAACAGCAAGTCGCCAGTGTAGTCATGGCGGGGCGAGGGGGTGAGGATGAATGAGGGGGAGTGTTACCCCTTCCACTGCAAATCACAAAGCAGGGTATCTCAAGGGGAAGGTTACACCAGCCTTTTCCAGTCACAGAGCTAAGGCTGGAACCCCAGCTCCTGCAGTGGGGCTGAAATTTTGATCCTGAGCAGCACCTCCCACACTGAATTCTCAGCACCCCACAGACTGTAGCCCTGATCCATGGTGCCCCCCTGAATTCCCAGCAACCCCCAGGCTGCAGCTCCGATCTGCAGCATACCCCTCCTCTAGGGACTGAAGCCCCAAGCTTTGGAAACCCCAGTGGGGCTGAAAGCAGGAGGTAAGTTGCTCTGCTGGGGTATGTCTAGACTACAGGGTTTTGTCGACAGAAGTTAAAGCTTCTGTCAACAAAGAGCGTCTAGACGACATCCAGTTCTGTCGACAAAGCAAGCCGCTTTGTCGACATGACAGTGTGGATGCAAAGGACAGTGAAGATGCAATAATGCCTTCTATCGACAGAACTCTGTCGACAAAAGGCGTTATTCCTCGTAGAATGAGGTTTACATACATCGACAAAACTGCTGAGTTTTGTCGACGTTATGTCGACATAACTCAAAGGCAGTGTGGACACAGGTATAGTTTTGTTGACAAAAGTCCACTTTTGTCGACAAAACCCTGTAGTCTAGACACACCCCGGAAGTCCTGGTACTCCCCAAATTGTACGCCCCCCCCCACCCACACTGAAGATAGGAGCAGCAGGGCTGAATCCTGGATCCCTGGTGCTTTGCAGAGTACATTTTGGGGAACCCTGGTCGACATGATGGCACTACAGCTAAACCAGAGCTGACCTGACCAACCCCCATACTTAGACACAGCCTTCCCTGACTGGAAGCCTTCTGGCCACAGGGCTGTAGCTTGGTTGGCATAACTATTGCTTCCTGGTTGCGTTTCAGGATAGATCAAGCCTCTGGTCACATGATCAGTCTGACTTTGGAAAGTCACCTGTCTATGGGGATGGGAGGTTGTAAACCCGAGAATGGACTGAAATCCACTTCCCTCTTTCCCCTCTCATAACCGCCACCTCAACCCTCACGTTGCCGGAGGAGCCCCTCACTCTTTCAACGATGACCAAAATGATCGGAGAAAGGAGGAATCCCCAAAGGATCCTACAGCCCTTAGCTGCGTGAATGCTGGAAAAGTGTCGGATTAGCAGCGGGTCTGCAGCTTCCCTCAAAAGGGAGCCCAGACAGATGCATGAGAGGTTTCAGTGATATTTGAGTTCCATGTCACATCCAAGGAAACCCATCCCTCATGGGCTATAGAAAAGCAGGCCTAAGAAAGAGCAGGGAATGTCTCTCAAAATTAGAACATGAGAATGGTCAAACTGGGTGAAACCAAGGGTCCATCTAGCTCAAAATCCTGTCCCTTAGGTTGTGTTTAAACAGTGACAACCAATGTCAAACAAGAGGTGGAAACTTTAGTCATATGTTAGCTTAAGGCTTTTCTTAACCTGTGTTTTGAGTTCTAGATCCAGAAATCAGACTGACCTAGGAGTTTTATCCAAGCATTTTTTGAACTTGGGAGCATTTCATTGTCTTCTTACTACAAAATAGAATTGGCATTGGTTCTGTTCTTCTGTTATTTTAGCGGATCCACTCAGCTGTTTCATGCAAGGAACAGAGATTTCAATTGAGAGCAAATGTTCTGTTGGAATTGGTTTCCTTTGTAATGGGATATTCCCTTTTATCTCTTTCTTTGGCTAGGTCTACGCTGCAATGTTAAATCGGAAAAAGAAACGCAATTTGCGGTATGCAAATTGTGTATCTTTTTCCGATTTCTTTGGCTTTCCAATTTATTTATACACGGCACCAGATGTCAAAAGAAAGTGTTCTTTTGACACATCCCTTATTCCTCGTAAGCATCTGCATTTCCGTTGCAGTAATACCTGATTCATTCTCACCAAGCAAGGCGCTTGCTGTCCAGAGAGTTGTTTGAAAAGGGCCTATTCAGGCTAATGAGGCATTAGGGAAAACATTCGTCCTTAGGAGAAACTTATCTGCCACCCGGTGAGCCTGGTTGTTGCGACTCTCCAAGGGCAGTGGACCAAGTTCTAGATGCCACCTGTGGTTTTCCACACCCTGGTCTGGGAGCCATGGTTTGAGACAAAGGCGCCCCAAGCTAGGCTTCATCTATTTAAGGCAGGGAGTGATCTCATTGGTTCTTCTTCATTCCCCAGGCAAGAGGGCTCCTACAAAGACCCGAGGAACAAAGATTGACCTGGCAGGAAGACGTGCTGGACCCAGGCAAAAGGGATTTCTACCCTGTGCATGGAAATCTAAGAGATCCAAGCAGCAAAGCAAATGCAGTGAGTGCCTTGAGAATCTGCCAGTTTCCTGGTATCATCCGTCAGGGTGAGAAACTGCTTGTGCATTGTCAGTCTAAACAAAGCGTTACGCTTTCTTTGCGTTTTTGTGCATTTTCCAGTAATCTTCTCGGAGCAGTTTGCTACCACTTATACTCGCTTAAAATCTACCCTTAGTGGTTAAGAAACTTGTTTGTAGTTTTACCTAAAGCGGTATGCCTTGCCGTGACGTGTCGGGGGAAGATCTCTGGGTAGCACAAGTGGGCATGACCCTCTCCACAGGTAGCAAACTATTACTGCTCAGTGTTTTCCAAAGGCCTAGATTGTGCAGTACTGCTGACCCAGGCTGGGGAATTGGTGGCTATTGTTATTGTAGCTTCTTGGTTGTTAGTTCATGCAGAGATTGGTCTGAGATCCTGCATGTACCTGCATCTCGGTGCATCCCTCCCTAAGTGAACGCTGGAAAAGTGTCGGATTAGCAGCGGGGCTGCAGCTTGCTACAGCAGCACAGCATGAAAGGGCATCCAGATGGAATCAGAGGTTTCAGTGGTACTTAAGTTCCATGTGACATCCAAGGAAACCCATCCCTCGTGGGCTATAGCAAACCAGGCCTAAGAAAGAGCAGGGAATGTCTCTCAAAATTAGAACATAAGAATGGTCAAACTGGGTCAAACCAAGGGTCCATCTAGCCCAGAATCCTGTCTGCCAACAAAAGACAACGCAAGGTGCCCTGGAGGAAATGAACAGAACTGGCAACCATCAAACAGTCCATTCCTGGTTCCCTATTCCCGTCTGTCCTCTAGCGCAGAATTACTCCCTGAGAGCAGTGAGTTTGATGGACATTGTTATTTTGACTGTGGAAGACATTTTATAACGAGCCAAGGTGGGTGAAGTGATTGACTAGAGAATTCATCATCACTAAGCCTCATGATATTGGCTGCAATAGAACTGAAAAGCAACTGGACAGGTTTGTGCATGTCACCGAATTGATACTTCCCCACGAACCCACTTCTCCTCACCAGCCAGCCCCGGCTGGATAAGGCGTTGTTGTAAAAGTAGAGAGAAGACGGGGCAAGCCTATTGTTAGCTCACTGTGGTCGCACACTGCACCGTCGTGGACCTGATACTCATGAGCCAGATCCGAAGTCCTTTGCAGTGAAGGGAAAGACTTCTTGAAGGGGCAGTCCATGGATTTTTGTGTCATTCCCCAGATGGAAAAAGGCAACAGTTATTTTCTCTTAAGATGATATGGGATCTCATTTCCCCTGGTCACTCTCATCATAAACAGACCACACTCATATTCCACAACACAGAGATCCGGGGGGAACCTCGATATGCTGTCACACACAGTTAGCAAGATCTCCAGTTGAAGCAATATATATATATATATATATATATATATATATATGTATATATGTATATGTATATAAAAATTACCAGAGAGATAAACATTCCCTGTCCACACTGAAGAACAGCCAGCCAAGACCTCAAAAAGTAAGAGCAAAATGTTATTTAGGTCCATCAGAATCAGGAAGCTGGTTAAACAACCAGTGGGGCCACTAGATGATCGAGATGCACTCAAACACGGTAAGGTCATTGTGGAGAAACTACAATTCTTTGCTTGGGGCTTCACAGCTGAGGCTGTGAGGGAGATTCCCAAACCTGAGCCATTCTTTGTAGGTGAGAAATCCATGGAATGGTCCCCAACTGAGGTGTCATAAAACGAGATTTTGGAACCTTTGCTATTTCCGCGAAGAGAATGTTGAGAGCAAGTTAGACCATAGGGCACTAAAGCGGAGATTTTCAAAGGCACCTATAAGGATTAGGGTCCCAAATGCATTTAATATTCAAGACCAGTTGGGTGCCTAATTCCCTTAGTGTCCTTAAAAAAATCACAGTTGCACTTGTGCAAACCCACAAAAAACTGGTGCAAATCACACTTGGGAGGGAAGAATCCCAAGCATTGCTACAGGCTGGGGGTCGACTGGCTAAGCAGCAGTTCTGCAGAAAAAGACCTGGGGTTACAGTGGAGGAGAAGCTGGAGATGAGTCACCAGGGCGTCCTGGTAGCCAAGAAGGGGAATGGCACATTGGGGTGCATTAGGAGGAGCATTGCCAGCAGATCTAGAGAAGTGATTATTCCCCTTTATTTGGCTCTGGGAAGGCCACATCTGGAATGTTGTGTCCAGTTCTGGGCCCCCCACTACAGAAAGTATGTGGACACATTGGAGAGGGTCCAGAGGGGGGTGACCAAAATGTTTCAGGGGCTGGAGCACATGACCTACGAGGAGAGGCTGAGGGATTTGGGTCTGTTTAGTCTGCAGAAGAGAAGAGTGAGGGGGGATTTGAGAGCAGCCTTCAACTTTCCTCAGGGGGGTTTCAAAGAGGCTGGAGAGAGGCTGTTCTCAGTGGGGCCAGAACAAGGAGCAATGGGCTCAAGTTGCAGTGGGGGAAATCTAGGTTGCATATTAGGAAAAGCAAGTTCCCTGGGTGAGTGGGAAGCACTGGGTTCCCTAGGGAGGGGTGGAATCTCCATCCCTAGAGGTGTTTAAGTCTCGGCTTGACCAAGCCCTGGCTGGGATGGTTGAGTTGGGGTTGGTCCTGCTTTGGGCCGGGGGTTGGACTCGAGGCATCCTGAGGTCTCTGCCAGCCCCAGGATTCAATAATTGAATAACTAAGATAAGGAAACAGCCCGGGGTGTATGTCTGCTGTGATGCAGGACAGCTGTGCCGGCAGTCAGGAAAACCACCACCTCTTGGGTATGTCAGTTCATGCATGATAGAGCATGTCTGTCCTGCATCTAGGCAGTGCGATTTCCTGCTCCGGGAGAGCCACACACGCAATCTCTTGAGCTCAAAATAACAGTGTGGCCCCAGCAGCTCAGACTAAGTGCTGAGCCAATCCCATCTGAGATCCTAGGGACTGAGACAAGTAGATCTACAATGCAACTGCCTGAGCTGCTGTGTTCACACGGCTAATTTTATCCTCTTCACTGGAGGAAATCTAAGAGATGTCTGTCTACCCAAGAAGAGAATTTCACCTCTCACAGGTAGAAGTAACCAGGGGTGAACTCAAAAAGTCTTGCCCTTCCATTCTACTGATTTTTATTATCTCTTCTCTATTTGCTGATCTGACCCTAATAAGAAGAAAATATTTGTATCCTCCAGCCTATAGGTCTGCATTTCATGTTTACAAGATGTTAAGGGAGTTAGATGGGAACTTTCTGTAATACCATCGGTTCACATCCATTGGAAGCCCGACCCATTTACTACTCGAGTCTGTCACTGTTTAAAGACAACTTGATGTTTCTAGTGGAAAGATGGGGTGGTGGGAGGTCCCCTACTCCAATTCCCAGAGGGCATGTCTACACTACAGTGCTATTTCAAATTAACTTAATTAGAAATTGTTAATTCAAATTAAGCTAATTTGAAATAATGCATCTATACACAAAAAGTATTTCGAAATAGCATTTGGCTATTTCGAAATAGCGCGTTCACACTGAGCCGAAGTTAAGGCTGGCCGGAACCAGTGCCGACAGGGCATCAGAGTAGGACTTCAGTGTGTGGGGCTGCTGCCTGAGGCTAACTGAGCTCCACGCTTAAAGGGACCCGACCCCCTCCCTGGACAGACAGTTCTCAGGGTTCCCCACTTGCTTGTCCAACTCGATGAGGGACAGCAAAGCAGTCCTGTCTTGGAGTGCCCTGAGTGCCCACTCTCGGCACATCACAGCACTCGGCCACACAGAGCCAGAGCTGCCCCGGGCACGCCGGTGCATCTCGTGGGGTCGTTGCCATCAACCCGGCTGATCATAGAATCATAGAACCATAGAACTGGAAGAGACCTCAGACCATCATTCCAGCCCCCTGCTCTAGGCAGGACCAATTCCAACTAATTGGATGCCGCAGGCTGCCATCTGGGGGGCCCATCGTGGGGCTGTCAGGATCCAGGAGGCCCTGCAGGAGAGCATGCACCCCGAGGAGCCCTCAGAGCCTCCTCGGTCCTCCCCACCAGGGGCTTGAGCCCCATTCCTCCCTCACGTCCTTCCACTTACCCCTCCCTACACCCCTTCCTAAAAGACACGTATGTTCAAAAATAGAAACTGGGTTTATTGAACAAAACTGGGGGGGAATGAACCTCTGGGGAGACTGGGAAAAGGAGGTGGGAGAAGGGAAGAGAGAGGGGAGGGGGAAACCTGGGAGGAGGGAGCTGGAAGGGGGAAGAAGGGGGAGGGGAAGCTCAGGGTTGGGGGCCTCACCGGACGAACTTGACTTTCATGCAAACCTGCTCCTGGGTTCGCATGTGGCCTTTGGTGGCCAGGCTGGCAGCTCTCCTGCCATAGACGGCCATTTTCCTCCATGTAGTGTGGAGATCATGGACTTGGGGGCACCCCCCCCCAAACCTGAATAATGTCCATGATCCCCACCCTGGACCAGGAAGGCGCCCACCTTCTCCAGCCCCTGTCAGGCTCCTGGGAGCTGGCAGACTGCTCCTGGGGGGCGGTGGAGGGCTGGCTGCCAGTGGCTTGCTGGCTCATGTTTTGGGGCCACTGGGTCAGAGGCTGCGGTGGCCACTGCTGGCTCTGGGCTGGCAGTCTTGGAGCTGGCACAGGCCCTGACAGGCCTTCCAGCCTTGTTCTACTTGTGGGTTGGGAATCAAGCAGCATGCCGTTTCCCTTTCCATGCCCACTGGAGAGAGAATTTCAGCATTCTGAGTTGCCCCTTGAATGTCTCCGGGGCTGGGGGAGAGGAGAGGAAGTTTTCCTGGTTGTGCCCAGAGTGGCCACCAGGGCTCCCTGGGAAGGGCGGGAGGCCCCCTATTTTGAATTAAGTGTCTACACAGCACTTCATTCCAAATAGCTATTTCGAATTTGGTGTTACTCCTTGTAGAATGAGGTTTACCAAATTCGAATTAAGAGCTCCACTATTTTGAATTAATTTTGAAATAGCGGTTTGCATGTATAGAGGCTATTAAAGTTAATTTGAAATAACTGCTGTTATTTCGAATTAACTTTGCAGTGTAGACATAGACGTGTAACTGACGTCACAATCTGCCTGCAATTACTTCCTCAATATTTCATGGATTTCTTTTCCTAGCTACAGATGATGGAGAAAGCAGAAGGAAGAAACCGAACACCTATTGCTGAATTTATCCTCCTAGGATTTGGGGATGTCGGCGAACTGCAGCCTCTGCTCTTCCCCGTGTTTCTGTTGATCTACTTTGTGACTGTGGCCGGGAACCTCCTCATCATTGCGCTCATTGTCGCTTATCGGCCCCTTCACACTCCCATGTACTTCTTCCTGGGGAACTTAGCCTGTGTGGAAACTTGCTACAGCTCCACCATCCTGCCCCGGCTGCTGGCCAGTCTCCTCACCGGGAACAGAGCCATCTCTGTTAAGGGCTGCTTTGTGCAATCACATTTTTTTGGTGTCATGTCAGCTATAGAAAATCTGCTGCTCGCGGCCATGTCTTATGACCGGTACGTAGCGATCTACCAGCCCCTCCGTTATGCTGCACTGATGACCGGCCGGGTGTGTTGTCAGCTGGTGGCCGGGGCCTGGATCAGTAGCTTCCTGGGTTGCACCGTAGTAGACATTTTCTTGTGGCAATTAACGTTCTGTGATTCCAATGAAATTGACCATTTCTTTTGTGATTTTTCACCCATTTCAAAGTTGTCTTATGACGACTCCTTCATTCTGCATCTGCTGGCATTTATTGTTGCTGCCCTGTGGACTCTTGTGCCCTGTCTACTGACTCTGGCATCCTACGTTGGTATCATCATCATGATCCTGAGAATCTCTTCCAGCACCGGGAGGCAAAAGGCCTTTTCCACCTGCTCCTCCCACCTCATTGTGGTGACACTGTACTATGGGATTGTGATCGCTGTCTATATGGTTCCATCTGTGAACGCTTCCAACGTCCTTCACAAAACATTCTCCGTCTTCTACACGGTCCTGACTCCCATGATCAACCCCATCATCTACTGCCTGAGAAACAAGGAGGTCAAGGAGTGTCTGAGAAAAGCCGTTCATAGAGTGGTTGCTCTTAGAAACAGGATTAGAATCTACAAGGATAAAAGGTAGCAGTTGGTTCATATGAGAGCATGAGAATAGATTTCCCTTCTTGACCTTCCTTCCTTCCTTCCAGACTGTATTGATTTTTCGGGATACCATAGATATCCTAGAAAATAAAACACCACATCCAAGGAACATGTCCGCTTTTTCAAAACGTTTTTCAAAAAAGCGGACACGCTTTTTCACCATCCCTGTGAACCTTGTTCTATGAGGAAGAAGGGATGTGTCGAAAGAGCACTTTTTTCTGAAATCTGATGCGTGTACATGTGGTAAATTTCAGAAAAGCCTTTTTTGAAAGTAAATTGGAATTGCCATACTTTTCCGATTTAAGAGTGCATTCTAGACATAGCCTTTCTTTCTTTCTTTCTTTCTTTCTTTCTTTCTTTCTTTCTTTCTTTCTTTCTTTCTTTCTTTCTTTCTTTCTTTCTTTCTTTCTTTCTTTCTTTCTTTCTTTCTTTCTTTCTTTCTTTCTTTCTTTCTTTCTTTCTTTCTTTCTTTCTTTCCATTGTAAGAAACATTCTGTATGGAAAGTGGAATTTTTTCCAGGCACTTGTTTCAGAAAATACTCTGCTGATAATGGACAATAATACTCGCAGATAACGGACGTTATCCTGAAATAGCACAGCTGTGTTGTTGTAACCTTGAAATTCTAACGTGTTGGACATTGACATCCTTTCAGCCACTTTGAAATCTTGCATGAGGACTGGATCTGAGGGGTAAATTTTCACAGGCACCTGTATGTCCGCAACTGTAGGAGGTGGCTAAGCCTTGCTTCTCTTCCTTTGTCAGGTCAATGAATGGTAATTTCGCAAGGGGAGCTAAGGCTGAGATTTCAAAACTCCCCCAAAGGTTTTGGTGTTGACAGCCATCCCAGTGGAAGTAAAATCCTGCCTGTGTCTCCACGGTAACAGAACTACTCTACATGCCTGAATACTCCCAAATAGGGGGCCCATAGAATGCTGTGTTGTCTCATCTTCTTGAGGGCCTCACCTCCAGGTACAATCTAAAAAAAGGGACTGGAAGCACAATGAACAAAAAGTTAGAACTTGTTGGAAAACTAGAAATCAAAACAGTGATATGGGCCAGGAGATGTCTCTTCCCTGCATCGTCAAATAAACGGCTGCTGTCTACATTCATGCCATCCACCTTCATCTTTCCCTCTCCATAGCCACCCCCTTGTCAGAGAAAAAGGACCTCTCTCTTTCAAGGATTGTTGCATACTAGGGTGTTGAGCATCAAAACATCAAAACATCAAAGCATCAAAACACAGATTATGAAATTAAAATACTAAGGTTATGTTTCTACTCTCTTTGACATTCAAAGGCAGTTAGGTGCCCAACACACTTTGGCTCATTTAAATATCACAGTGCATGTCAACAAATACATTTAAATCACACTCATATGGCAACTTAGGGGTCGTCTTGGCCTGTGATTGGAGATGTAGGTCCAAAATAATAGAATCATAGAGCTGGAAGAGACCTCAAGAGTCATAAGGTCCAGCCTCTACCCAAAGCAGGACCAATCTCAACTAAATCAACCCAGCCAGGGCTTTGTCAAGCCAGGACTTAAAAACTTCTAGGGATATAGATTCCTCCACCTCCCTAGAGAAACCATCCCGGTGCTTCCCCTCCCACCTAGGGAAATCGTTTTTCCCAAGATCCAACCTAGACCTCTCCCACTGTAACTTGAGACCATTGTTCCTCATTCTGGCATCTCTCACTACTGAGAACAACCTCTCTCCAGCCTCTTTGGAACCCCCTTAAGAGAATTGAAGGCTGCTATCAAATCCCCCCTCACTCTTCTCTTCTGCAAATTAAAACAAGCCAAAATTCCTCAGCCTCTCCTCATAGGTTATGCGCTCCAGCCTCCGAATCATTGTGGTTGCCCTCTGATGGACCCTCTCCAATGCATCCACATGTTTTCTCTAGTGAAGGCCCCAGAACTGGACATAATACTCCAGATGTGGTCTCCCCTGTGCTGAATAAAGGGGAGTAGAAATCAGACAGAATTTTAGCTCTGAATTTTTTTCACTTGGGAACTTTTTGTTTTCTTCCTTTTATAAAGTAGAATTGACATTGGTTCCAATCTCTAGTCTAGTAGATTTTATCAGCTGAAAAGGCATTTCAGTTGAGATCAAATATTGTGTCTGCCTCAATGTCATTAGAAATAAGACGGTCTCCTTTATTTCTTTCTGTATCTTTTCAGTCAGTAGTTCTCCTGTCTCTGTATATTCCCTTTGGAATTCATGGTTCTCCATAATTTCCCCATTGAGGGTAGTATAACACCGTGCTTATATCATGGTTTTCTCTTTCTAAAACTTAATATGATCTTTCCTCTGTGCAATAAATTTCAAATTCTCAAGACCAGAAAAAAATCAAGGGAGATTACATTTTTCTAATAAGAGGAAGATATTACCACCCAGGAGCTACACTAACTTCTGTAAAAACTTAAAAAACAACAAATAGTCTAGCAGCACCCTAAAGACTAATAAAACATTGATTTCTGTGAAAGGGATGAAAATCACAATAAACCATGAAGTGTTGCAGGATCCAGATATCCAAGAGGGATTTCAAAACTCAGTTGACTGAGATTACTGGAGATTGTCAATGGTAGAAGCAAATGCATAATATAATGGAAAGAGTAAAGTATATCTCAGAAAATTGAAAAAAGGTTTAGAATCCAGGTGGAGCTGTCAATAGGTCACCATTGTGCAAGGTGAAGCAACACAACTTTACAACAATCCCAAAAAGTTCACATGTAGCCAGGCACCATGACAGAAAGAGTGTGATTACTAGTTCCATCCAGGTGACACAAACATATTCTATAGAGTCATATTATTATGATATGATTACAGAATAATGCTGAAGCTCTTTGTGTAGGATGGATCATTGGAGGTATTTCTGCAAAAGTTATGAGTCGCTACATACGATTCTCCTATTTTTATGCATGCATCATTTTTATCTCTAGATAGGTATGAATATTGACCACGTATTGAAATTTCAAATGCAGCTAAACCTGATGAACTCCCAGTAGGCAAGACGCTTTGTAGTCCAGGTAGCTGTTTACGAAAGTCGTATTCATGGTAATGAGCCACTAGGGAAACCAATAGTCCTTAGGAAAAGATTATTTCCCATCTGGTGAAACCTCTTGGGAACTGGGAAAACTCCAGAGAACCTGTAATTAATGGTTGCTAGGACTCTCCAAGGGCAGATGACCAGACTCCGTGTCTCCGGACTCTATCTTGGGATGTCCGTATTTTTCCACACAATTGTCTGGGAACCAAATCCTAAGGCTATATAAGGCAGGGAGTGATCTCATTGGTTCTTCTTCATGCCCCACACAAGAGCTCTCCTCCAAAGACCTGAAAAACAAAGACCAAACTAGGTGACGTGCCGGACCCAGGCTAAACGATTTCTAGCCTGAGAATGTTCACCTGAGAAACCCAAACAGCGTGCGCCTGGAGAACTTCTCAGTTTGTTGGTACCGCCAGTCAGGGTGAGGAATGGCTCATGCATTGTCAGTCTAACCGGAGCATTGTGCTCTGTTTGCCTTTGTGTGTATTTTCGGATAGTCGGCTCAGATCTGCTTACTAATCCTTATCATCACCTCACATTTGTCTTTTCTAGTTATTAATCTTGTTTGTAGTTGTACCTAAACCCGTGTGTCTTTAGTGAGGGGTCTGGGGAAAGAGCTCAGCTTAGTTAGCATGAGTGTGCGAGCTCCTCTCCACATTGAGGGAGGGGTGAGCCAAGTAACAAAATCCTACTGATTGTGGCTGGCTGGTATAGTACTTCTGACCCGAACTGTGGAGCTGCTGTTGATCACTACTGTAGCTTCTCTTTTGTTGGTTCATAGAATCATAGAATCCCAGGGCTGGCAGAGACCTCAGGAGTCATTGAGTCCAGCCCCCGCCCAAAGCAGGACCAACCCAACTCAATCATCCCAGCCAGGGCTTTCTCAAGCCGGGACATTCCCTAGGGAACCCCATTCCAGTACTTCACCATCTTCCTAGGGAAATAGTTTTTCCTAATGTCCAACCTAGACCTTCCCCGCTGCAACTTGAGACCATTGCTCCTCATTCTGCCATCTGTCACTACTGTTAACATCCACTTTCCATACTCTTTGGAACCCTCCTTGTGGAAGTTGAAGACTGCTCTCAAATCCCCCCTCACTCTTCTCTTCTGCAGACTAAATAAGCCCCGATCCTTCAGCCTCTCCTCATAGGTCATGCGCTCCAGCCCCCAAATCATTTTGGTCACCCTCCGCTGGACCCTCTCCAATGCGTCCACGTCCTTTCTGTAGTGGGGATCACAGAACTGGACCCAATACTCCAGATGTGGCCTCACCAGTGCTGAATAAAGGGGAATCATCACTTCTCTAGACCTACTGGAGATGCTCTTTCGAATGCACCCTAATATGCAATTAGCCTTCTGCACTACAAGGGACCCCTCTTGACTCATATCCAACTTCTCATCCATTGTCATCCCCACGTCCTTTACTGCAGAACTGCTACTTAGGCAGTCGGCCCCCAGCCTGTAATAATGCTTGAGATTCTTCCATCCCAACTGCAGGACTTGAACTTGTCCTTGTTGAACCTCATCAGATTTCTTGTGGCCCAATCCCCCCATTTGTCTAAGTCACTCTGGACCCTCTCCCTGCCCTCCAGCATATCGCCCTCTCCCCCTAGCTTCATGTCTTCCGTACACTTGCTGAGGGTGCAATCCATCCCCTCCTCCGGGTCACTAATAAAGATGTTGAAGAAAACTGGCCCTAGAACTGATCTTTGGGGCACTCTTCTAGAAACCGACCGCCAACCTGACACAGAGCTGGTTATCACTATCTGTTGGGTCCAACAATCTAGCCAGTTTTCTGTCCACCTTGCAGTCCATTTATCCAATCCATACTCATTTAACTTGTTGGCAAGAATACTGTGGATTTTCCTTCTTCCCTTTCTTAAAAATGGGCACTACATTTGCCTTTTTCCAAACATCCAGGATCTCTCCCGATGTCCACAAGTTTTCTAAGATATTGACCAAATGCTCTGCAATGACATTTGCCAATTCCCTCAGTTCATGCAGAGGCTGGTCAGAGAGCCGCTTGTACCCACATCTCGCTGTGTTCTTGCCTATGTGAATGCCGGAGGTAGTATAGGTGTATAGCAGCCCAGGCTGCTGGGTCAGAGGGTTCACTGGGACTCCAGTTCCAGCTAGCATCCAGGGGAATCCATCACAGATAGGTTATATAAAAACATGCCTAAGAAAGAGCAATGAATGGCTCTCACAATGAGAAGGTAAGAAGTTCTTTGCTGGATTGACCATCCTGCTTTCTGATGGAGGTCAACGCTAGGAGCTTCACAGCAACTGAACAGAACAGGTAATCGTGAAATGATCTTGTCCGTATTACCCATCCCCCGTGTTTCCTCTAGCATCTCATTCCTGGTGTGTAACAATGACCTTTGCTCTTTGGGCTTGGGCTGATATTTTAGAGGGAATCAAAGTGGATAAAGTGATTTACTAGAGACTAAATCAAAGATCAGCCAAGTTGTATGGGTCTTAATATAATTCATTGGAGACGGGTATCTGATGGAATGGCTTGTGCACCTCCTCAGATCAGGACTTCTCCACAAGTCAACTTCCCATCACCCCCCAATTCCCTACTGGATAACATTTCATCCTGTAAGGAGAGAAAAGAGGGTCCCAACCATTATTGATCTGACTAAGGCTCGCACGCTCCGACATGGTGGAGCTGATAATCATGAGCCAGAAACAAAATTCTTTGCAGCTAAAGGAAACTCTCATGCCATTACTGTGAAGTCAATGGGGTTTTGTCTCAAACCCCATATGGGGCAAAGGCAAAAATGATTTTCTCTATGTCTAGTGTGGATTAACAGGTGTGTGTCCCCTCCCACTCTCAGAATAAACTGAGTCGGAATATATTCACATTTTAAAATACATAAATTGACCTTCACCTTTCCCATTCAACATTCCGAGCATACTGCCAATAACCCCTTTAACTGCACGATTGTTGCTATTGCATAATTATTTAATTGTATTTGATTTAGTTACTTTAATTTAATTGCACAATCATTACTTAATTGTATTATTATTATACAGGATTATCAAGGTAATGTGATATAAGTTTTAAAATTTACTGGAGGGGATAGAAGAACATGTTAGGCCTTTTAGAACTCACTCCTCGAAGAATTCATTGTAAGCATGATCGAGAAGTACAATTTGGAAAGGCATCGAGCCGTCCAAAACCACCTATCACTGAACTTTGAAAGAACAAAATTACATAGAATAGAGGCACCTATCAGGAAGTCACAGAAACAAGGAAGAATGTAGTTGGAGGTGAATTTGGAAGAGAATTTGGTGTGTGTGTTTGTGTCAGTGTGAGACCCAGTATGTGTGTGTATGTATGACACCCTGGGAGGCAGTGTATGTGTGTGTGTGTGTGTGTGTGTGTTGGCTGCTTGGGAAATCTATGGCTATGTCTACAGTGCACCGTTAATTCAGAATAAACTGTTCCGGAATAGTTATTCCAAAATAGCTTATTTCTAAATAGCATATCTGCACTGCAGGGAAACCTCAAACCGAGGCAGGCTTCCCTAATGTAGATGTGCTATCTCGATTTAGAGGCCCACGGGGAATAACTTAGAATGGCCCTGGTGAGGGACTATTTTGAAATAGCAGCAGTGAAGTGTCTACACACGTCTTTTTTCAAAATAGTTCTTTTGGAATAGGTGTAATTCGTCATAGAACTAGCCAATTAGCCCATCATAAGACGGGATTTTCAGGTCTCTCCTCCACGTCTCTCTCTCTTTCCTTCTCCTACTGCCTCCCCCCCTCTCTCTCAGCTCTCCTCCACCTCCTGCCTCTCTCTCCGATTCTCTCATTCTCTTCTCCTCCCCCTCCTGCCTCTCACTCGGGGGACCGCGGCACTCAAACGGTCGCTTGCGCCACTCGCTTCCACGTGGTGGCCTGGCTGAGCAGCACAGAAGTCAGCCGATCACCACGGCGGGAAGCGAAGGACGTGACTCAGGCTACAGCACCGCCCAGAGGCAACAGCCAGCATTTCAGCGTTAGAGAGTCACAGACATTGGACTACTATATATATGATGAGGTTTACAGAAGTCGGAATAATCCATCCGTTATTTCAAAATTAGTTCAAAATAACGGAATGGCTGTGTAGACGCTCACATAGCTATTTTGGAATAATAGCTGTTATTCCAAAATAACTTTGCTGTGTAGACACCCCCTGAGAGACTTCCACTGTTAATTGAGGACTTCATTGTTCTAGTGGAGACATGCGGTGGTAATAGGTTAACTACTCCAGATCTCTGCCAGTTGGATCCATTGCAGAAGCTGGCTGTGTGAACTCCTTCTATATTTCATGGTTTATATTTCTAGACGCCTACGATGGAGAAAGTGGAAGGAAGAAACCAAACGCCTGTTTCCGAATTCCTCCTCTTAGGATTTGGGAATGACCCTGAACTGCAGCCCCTTCTCTTCCTCGTGTTTCTAATGATCTACCTTGCGACTGTGGCTGGCAACATCCTCATCTTTGTCCTAGTTCTGACTGATCGGCAGCTGCACACTCCCATGTACTTCCTACTGCAGAACTTGGCCTGTGTGGAGCTCTGCTTCTCCTCCACCATCCTGCCCCGGCTGCTGGCCAGTCTCCTGACGGGGGACAGGACCATCTCTGTTAACAGCTGCCTGGTGCAATTGTATTTCTTTGGTGTCCTGTCCACTACAGAAAATGTACTGCTCACGGCCATGTCCTATGACCGGTACGTAGCGATCTGCCAGCCCCTCCGTTATACCGCCCTGATGAACAGCCAGGTGGGTTGCTTGCTGGTGGCAGCTTCCTGGATAATCAGCTTTGTGATCTGTACCATAGTGCATAATTTCCAGTTCCAATTAACGTTCTGCGATGCCAATGAAATTGACCATTTCTTCTGTGAGTTCACATCCCTTCTAAAGCTGTCCTGTAGTGACACCAAGATTCTGCAAAAGGTGGCATTTGTATGCGGAGCTCTGGGGACACTTGGGCCATTTCTGCTGACCCTGGCGTCCTACGTGTGCATCGTCGCTACCATCCTCAGAATCCCGTCCACCACCGGGAAGAAAAAGGCCTTTTCCACCTGCTCCTCCCACCTCCTCGTGGTTACCCTTGACTATATGATGGGCATCAATGTCTATGTAGTGCCAATAGTCAACAATGCCAAGGTACCCAAAAAAATATTCTCCATCTTCTGTACAGTAATGAGTCCGCTGGCCTATCCCATCATCTACTGCCTGCGAAACAAGGAGGTCAACAAGTCCCTGAGAAAAGCTTTCCATAAATTGGTTGCTCTCAGAAACGGGCAGAAAATCTGAAAGGACAAATTTTAGCCCATGATATATTGGCAATGAACGTATCTTGTTTTTAAGTGTTGTCTATATTTACCCGCACCCACGAAATTGAACACTGTTGGTTTCCCCATCAACACTGGTCCACCGGACTGTGAGGAGTAAGGGAAGTTGATGGCAGAGTTTCTCCTATTGACCTTCTACAATAGGATTGCCAGAAAAATGTGACTCAGGGTACATTACTTCCACCAATGATATTCTAGGTTGTATTTCACATAATGGCCAGACTAGGTCAGACCAAAGGTCCATCTAGCCCAGTGTCTTCTCTGCCAACAGCGGCCAATGACAGATATCCCAGAGGGAGTGAACAAAAACAGGGAATCCTCACGTGATCCCTCCCCTATTAGCCGTTTACAGACAAATAGAGGCTAGGGACACCATTCCTACCCATCCTGGCTCATAGCCATTCATGGACCTCACCTCCATGAATTTACCGAGCTCTTTTTTGTATCCTGTTACCATCCTGGTCTTCACAACCTCCTTTGGCAAGGAGTTCCACAGGTTGACTGTGTGCTGTGTGAAGAAAAGTCTTAAGAAGTTGACTTTTTCCCCCAGAACTGGCCTTAAACATAACCAGTTAGTGTGTGCGTGTATGTCTTTCCTTCCTTCCTTCTTTCCCTCCTTCCTTCCTTCCTGGAATTCACTATTTATACACAATCGTGTATACAAAATTTGATAATGTTGGAGACATTCTTTATGAACAGTTTATGGGCTCATTTGCAGGCACAAAATTTCAGGAAAACAATTCTGCTTCATGCATGAACATTAGCGTCCTGATTCCACAAGGAGGTTGAACGATTGTCCGTCTCTTACATTCCCACTGGCACCTATGACATTCCTAGTCCACTGATTAGGGCTTTCTGTTTTCAATTATGCCTCTGAAAATTAGGTGAAAAATGATGCCTGGATTGTCTGACGCAGGCCTCTTTCCCTGAGACACAAATGGGCTATGCACATGAATATATTTATTACCAAATTTGAACTAAAATGAATGAACAAAAAAAGTCTCGCTCAGGTCACTTGAGGGTTTGGGGTTTTTTTGGTTCTTCCTCCAATTTTTGCCAAAATGTATAATTTCTGTGGTTTCCTAGTAACCGTTCCTCCCCAACCTCCTCCACCCCACCCTCCTGCAGGGTCATATCATCAACATAGACCGAGGTGTATATAGTTGGATAGCTGAGGTACCACACTTTGCTTGGACGAAGGGTTGATTTATTTCGCCCAAAGTGATTCATGAACTTTTCTCAAATTAGCGGAATATTTTCTGCCAGAAAAACCAATCCATTTCATTCAGGACTTAGAGGCTAGGCCTGAGCCCCTCCCCCATTTTGGCATATTACCTGGTGATGAGAGAGACGTAAAGGATTTTTCTGGTCCTGGTTGGACATCGGGGATCTGTGTGTAGAAATGTTCTTCGCTGCTTGTTTTGAGTCATTCGGCAGCCAGTCAGGCTAGAGTTATATTTAGGGCACAGATTCTCATGGTGTCTACACAGCAAAGTTATTTCGGAATAACGGCTGTTATTCCGAAATAACTATGCGAGCGTCTACACAGCCATTTTGTTATTTTGAAATAACGAGCAGCTTATTCTGACTTCTGTAAACCTCATTCTATGAGGAATAATGCCTCTTCCGAAATTGCTATTTTGAAATAAGGGATATGGAGATGCTCCATTTCTGCTGTTTTAAAATAGCCCCTCACCAGGGCCATTCTAAGTTATTCCTCTACATCGAGATAGCACGTCTGCATTAGAGGAGCCAGCCTCGGACTCATTTTGAGGCTTCCCTACAGTGTAAATGGGCTATTCGAAATAGGTGATTTCAGACTAACTATTCCGGAAGAGCTTATTCCGAAATAAGGGTACGTGTAGACTACAGGGTTTTGTCGACAGAAGTTTTGTCGACAGATACTGTCGACAAAGAGCGTCTAGACTACAGCCGGTTCTGTCGACAAAGCAAGCCGCTTTGTCGACATAACAGTGTGGATGCAAAGGACAGTGTAGATGCAATAACGCCTTCCATCGACAGAACTCTGTCAACAAAAGGCGTTATTCCTCATAGAATGAGGTTTCTATACGTCGATAAAACTGCTGAGTTTTGTCGACTCTATGTCGACATAACTCAAAGGCAGTGTGGACGCAGGTATAGTTTTGTCGACAAAAGTCCACTTTTGTCGACAAAATGCTGTAGTCTAGACACACGCTAACTGTGCAGTGTAGATATAGCCTGAGCTTTTATGTCCTTGCATCTTATGGGAAGTAAAGTCCTCTCACAGTGCAACATTTGCCTGCATGTTCACTCTCTGTCATTTCTGCTTAATTTTTACATCTGGACCGTTTCCTTAATCCTTTCCAGCATCTGGAGGAAAAAGCTCTTTTTCCCCTACTCCTCCCGTCTCATCTTCATTACACTATTCTGTGGGATTCTGATTATTGTCTTTATGTTCCTGAAGTCCCACTCACTGAGGGTGTGTCTAGACTACAGGGTTTTGTCAACAAAAGTGGAGTTTTGTCAACAAAACTATACCTGCGTCTACACTACTGCTGAGCTCTGTTGACATAACGTCGACAGAAATCAGCAGTTGTCGACAGAAGCAAACCTCATTCTCCAAGGAATAACATAGTTCTGTCGACAGAAGGCGTTATTGCATCTACACTGTCATGTCAACAAAGCGGCTTGCTTTGTCGACAGAACCGGATGTAGTCTAGACGCTCTTTGTCCACAGAAGCTTTGTTGACAGTATCTGTCGACAAAGCCTCTGTCAACAAAAGCCTGTAGTCTAGACATACCCTCAGGGTATGAGAGTCCAGAACAAAGGGTACATCTAGACTACAGGTTTTTGTTGACAGAAGTTTTGTTGACAGATATTGTACATCTAGACTACGGGCTTTTGTCAACAGAAGTTTTGTCGACAGATACTGTCGACAAAGCTTCTGTCGACAAAGAGTGTCTAGACTACATCCAGTTCTGTCGACAAAGCAAGCTGCTTTGTCGACATGACAGTGTAGACGCAAAGGACAGAGTAGATTCAATAATGACTTCTGTCGACAGAACTCTGTCGACAAAAGGCGTTATTCCTCGTGGAATGAGGTTTACCGCCGTCGACAAAACTTCTGAGTTCTGTCGATGTTAAGTTGACAGAACTCAGAGGCAGTGTAGACACAGGTATAGTTTTGATGACAAAAGTCCACTTTTGTCAACAAAACCCTCTACTTTAGACACACCCAAAGTGTCTACACAGCTCTGAGTTGCCTGATCCATCCCCTCATCTTGAGAGTCTGCAAAATACAACTCTAAAGGCAGCTCTGTTAGGAGATACAAAATAGGAACCAAATTGTTCATTTCACTATGGCATATATGGTCCAACATCTCTCCTTTTATACTCATGAGACAGATAGAAAGTGCTTGATCAAGCCCTGGCTGGGATGATTGAGTTGGGGTTGGTCCTTCTTTGGACAGGGGGCTGGACTTGATGACTCCTGAGGTCTCTTCCAACTTGAGGATCTGATGAAAGCAGGGATGTTCAAAGAAGCTTCAAAGGTTAGGTGCCCAACTCCCTTTCACATCCATAAGCAATTGGGTGCCTAAATCCCTTAGGTTTCCACTTTGTCCATGTGGCAGCATAGGTGCTGTCTTGGCCTGTGTTTGGAGTCTGAGGTCCAGAGATCAGCCTGACCTGGGAGCATTAGCCTATTATCGGTCGTGGAATCATTTCTTTGTAAATTAGAACGGACTTTGATTCTTTGGTTCTCTTACTGTAGCAGATCAACTCAGCTAATACAGCCGATGAACTGAGATTTTCACTGACATCAAAAGTTCTCTCTGCAGTCATTTAGTTTGACTAGGGGTTCCCTTTGGAATGTGACCTCTCCTTTTCTCTGTGGCATTGTCATTGGGTTCAATTGTTCTCTTTTCTCTGTTGTTTTCCCTTTTGAATCAATTGTTTTTCATGCTTTCCCCTTTGAGGTTCACACTACTTCTTCTCTCATACTGGTATTTTCTCTTTCTTAAAATAAATATTAACTTTCCGCTAGGTAATGATTTCACATTCCCACGAGCAGAAATATCAAGAGAGACTACATCCGCTCCTAGGAAGGAGAAATTACCTAGTAGGACAGATATACATTTCAGTGAAAGGGAATAAGAAAAAAATATATCAAGAAGCCAGGATCCAGAAATCAAAAGCCAGGATCAAGATCAGTCATCAAGCTAGGAACCTGCAGCTACTTTTACTGAGATAACGGATGACTATTTATCGTGGAGGAGAATGGAAAATATAGTGCAAAACTAGAACCCTTAGCCCAGAATATCTAAAGCAAGGGTGAGGATCAGGCAAGAGATCATCAGCGTGAAAGGCAAAGCTGCTCAGCTGAAATGAAATACTCTGGATGTGGAAAAGAAAAAAAAAACCTGCTCAGGCATCTACTATGTCAGAAATAATAAATTTGCTTGTTCAATCCAGGGGGAATCTCAATGAAGGTCGTGTTATTTACTTGTTCCCATAACACAAGAAGGAGGGGTCACCAAATAAAATTAATAGGTGGCAGGTTTAAAACAAACAAAAAGGAGTTTTTTCTTCAGATAATCAACCTGTGGAACTCCTTGCCACAGGATGTTGCGAAGACCAGGATTTTAACAGGGTTCAAAAGAGAACTAGATAAATTCATGGAGGTTAGGTCCATCAATATTTATTAGCCAGGATGGGTAGGAATGGTGTCCCTACCCTCTGTTTGCCAGAAGCCGGGAATGGGCAACAGGGGAGGGATCACTTGATGATTCCCTGTTCTGTTCCCTCCCTCTGGGGCACCTGGCGTTGGCCACTGTGGGGCAGACAGGACACTGGGCTAGATGGACCTTTGGTCTGACCCAGTCTGGCCGTTCTTATGTTATGCCAAAACATGCCCAAAAAAGAATAACTAATGGCCCGCAGATTTAGAACATGAGAACTGCCCTCCTGGGTTAGACCAATGGTCCATCTAGCCCAGGATCTTCTCCTCTGACAGGGTGACGTAGTCGGGGGCTGTCTGCTCTGTAACTGGGGTTCCCCTGCACTGGGCTGTGTGATTCCCACTGACTCACCCACATGTGGATTGGCCCAGACACCTAGTCCCAGCCTGAGCAGATACCAAGGTTCTTCCCAGGGGATAGACAAAGGAAGGGAGGCAGAAACGAACACCTGGCTGGGGGGCAGGGCCTGGAAGCGAGGGAGTTTCTGGCTGGGAAACATGAAGGGAACAGACTAAGCAAAGCGCTAAGGGGGCGATGGACCCCCTAACCCAAGCGGCCTGAGGCATCCTTGCCCTGACTCCTGTACCCACATCACATCTGTACTGGGCTGTATCCTGGAGAAGCAATAAACCTTCTCCATTCTACTGGCTGGCGGAGTCTGTTCTCGCTGCTACGGGGGTGCAGGTTTGGGGGGGGATAAGAGATCTTATGAAAAAGGGTTTATTTTTTGGAAGATCAGCCTCTAGAATGCAACTTTTCTCCAACAAAGCTCCATGCCAAACAAAAGCGGCGGCTATTTTTATGCTAACGAAGCGCAGGATAGTGAAATCCCGGCTTCATTAGCAATTTTGATGTACCTAATCTACATCTCTCTGGGTATGTCTACACTACCCCGCTAGTTCGAACTAGGAGGGTAATGTAGGCATACCGCACTTGCAAATGAAGCCCGGGATTTGAATTTCCCGGACTTCATTTGCATAAGCGGGGCGCCGCCATTTTTAAAAGCCCGCTGGTTCGAACCCCGTGCAGCGCGGCTACACGGGGCACGAACTAGGTAGTTCGAACTAGGCTTCCTAGTTCGAACTACCATTACTCCTCGTGAAATGAGGAAGCCTAGTTCGAACTACCTAGTTCATGCCTCGTGTAGCCGCGCTGCACGGGGTTTGAACCAGCGGGGTTTTAAAAATGGTGGCTCCCCGCTTATGCAAATGAAGCCCGGGAAATTCAAATCCCGGGCTTCATTTGCAAGTGCGGTATGCCTACATTACCCTCCTAGTTCGAACTAGGAGGGTAGTGTAGACATACCCTCTTTCGGCAGAGAGGTGTAGTCTAGACACACCCCTAGCTTCTGGTGAACACACAGTATCCCTGCCCGTTGACAGCCCTATTTTCCATGGATTTATTTAGTGTATTGGCTCTTTGTTTGTGTATATTATTTTTCAGCACAAGACTCTTTCTTTTCCTCAGATGGGAGTTCTATTGCCCATAAAATTTTGGAAACCAAAATTACTCCCTCTTCTCTTTGTGTGTGTGTGTGTGTGTGTGTGTGTGTGTGTGTGTGTTTCTTGATTTGCATTTCCTCTCTCATATTTTCTGTGTTGCTCAAGTGTACAATGGCCTTTATAAAGCAAAAGAAAACAAAATGGCTACGTCTACACTGGCCCCTTTTCCGGAAGGGGCATGTAAATTTCACCAGTCATCGTAGGGAAATCCGTGGGGGATTTAAATATCCCCCGCGGCATTTAAATAAAAATGTCCGCCGCTTTTTTCCGGCTTTTAAAAAAGCCGGAAAAGAGCGTCTACACTGGCCCCGATCCTCCGGAAAAAGTGCCCTCCACCCCCCTCACTCCTTCCTAGCCCTCCACCCCCCTCACTCCTTCCTAGCAGGGTCACCAGGGCAGCTTGGGAGGAAAATTCTAGCCCAGGATAATCCCCACGTATTTGCCAGATAGTTGGAGACTCCCAGAAAATAACACAAACACATACACTATAATAAACACAATTATATTAAACAAGAGACAATTATAACAGAACAGGGTAAAACACTATTTTTAGGGTCACCGGTGCCCAGCAACTGTGAGGTTAGTGTCCCGTTGGTACGCGCACTTTGTTGGGGCCCTTGATGACTGTTGACCACACAATCCTTCTCTGCAGAGGTTTAGCAGTGGAGCTGACTAGGTCCAGTACAGCCCAAAGGACTCACACATGGGAGAAGGCAGTAAATCCCTCCACAGTTTAATATGCTTCAGGTAATAAAATCCCCAAACAAATTCCCTGCCTAACTAAAAATTGGTGCACTCACACACTCCAGGAATGAGCCTCAGGTTGAGAGATGACTCCGTCTCTGCAAAGGGCTGCTCTCTTCTCACAGGGGTCCTCTTCAAGCAGGAACCAGGCTGCTTCGGTCCCAGAATTTCCCCTCACCGTGAAGGGGTGCAGGGCTCAAGATGCAGACCACACAACTGCACCAAAATTCAAAACTCTAACCTCCCAGCCCACCCTCCAGACCCACCCAGCAGGCAGCAGCCCTGAACTTGCTGCTAGAGCCCAGCTGACCATGCAGTGACTCTCTCACCCAGGGAGCTGGAGCCAACTCAGCCTGGCTGGGGAAGCCTCCCAGCAAACTCCACAACTGGGAATCAACAGTGGAGACATAAACCCAGCTGAGGGATCCTGCCTTCAGGTCCCTAGAGGCCAGTTCTCAGGGGGAACCCTGCCTGCAGGCCTGGGGCTTACTAGCTCCCACACAGTCAGTCCTCCCCTTTTCCTGGCTGGCTCCAGACTCCCCTCAACAATGGTCTCCCCTTCCCCCTGGGAGGGGCATCTCACTCCCCATGGGTTGCCAGGCAGACTCTGGCCCTGGTAGGGAGGGGAGCCAAGGCAAACTCAGAGCCTCTCCCTGAGCTGCCAGCAGACAAAGCCCCGGGAATCCAAGCAATCTCCTTGGGGGTTACACTTATGTTTCTGTTTCGAGATACGCGTTATGGAGGAGGAAGAAGGAAGAAACCAAATGCCCATCATAGAATTCGTCCTCTTGGGATTTGGGAATGACTCTGAACTTCAGCCCCTTTTCTTCCTGCTGTTTCTACTGATCTACCTTGTGATTGTAGCTGGGAACAGTCACATCATTGTGCTGGTTGTGGCCGATCTGCACCTCTACCCCGCCCCCCCATGTATTATTTACTGGGGAACTTGTCCGGTGTGCAGATCTGATACAGCTCCACATTCCTCCCTGCCTGGGGACAGAACCATGTCTGTAAAGGTCTGTAAAGTTAGCTAGAACATTTCTGTTAAGGGCTGCCTTGTGCAATTATATATCTTTGAGGTACTGTCTGCTACAGAATGGCTGCTACTCGTAGCCATGGCCTAAGCTTGGTACGAAGCGATATGCCAGCCCCTCCGTTACACTGCTCTGATGAACGGCCGGATCTGTGGCCAGCAATGTTCTGTGATTCCAATGAAATCGACTATTTCTTTGAAACAAAAGACAGGACTATGTAGCACTTTAAAGACTAACAAGATGGTATATTAGGTGATGAGCTTTTGTGGGCCAGACCCACTTCCTCAGATCAAATAGTGGAAGAAAATTGTCACAACCATATATACCAAAGGATACAATTTTAAAAAATGAACACATATGAAAAGGGCAAATCAAATTTCAGAACAGAAGGGCGATGGGGGGGAGGTAAATATCTGTGAGCTAATGATATTAGAGGTGATAATTGGGGAAGCTATCTTTGTAATGGGTAAGATAATTAGAGTCTTTATTCAAACTTAGGCGTAAAGTGTTGAATTTAAGCATGAATGACAGTTCAGAGGATTCTCTTTCAAGTGTAGTCTTAAAAGGCCTTTGAAGCAGTTGAATTTATGGCTACATTTCTATGACTATTTCTTTGGTGATTTTTCACCCGTGATCAAGCTGTCCTGTGACGACTCCCATGTTCCGCCACTGGTGACATTTACTATCTCTGCCATGTGCCCTTTCTTTTCACCCTGACGTCTTACATTTATTTGTATCATCACCACGATCCCGAAGATCCCGTCCAGCACCGGCAGGCAAAAGGCCTTTTCCACCTGTTCCTCCCACCTCATGGTGTTGACCATTTTCTATGGAACCCGTATGATTGTCTACATTGCTCCACCAGCCAACACATTCAGGGTCCTATACCAAATATTCCCCGTCTTCTACACATCCCTGACTCCCAAGAGCAAGCCTGTTATCGACACCCAGAGAAGGAGGTGAGCGAGTCCCTGAGAAAAGTTTTTCATAAACTGGCTGCTTTCCGAAATGGGCGGAGGATGTGAAAGGATCAATTTTAGCACATGGCCCATCTGAGAACAGGTTCCTTCCTTCCTTCCGTCATACATTTAATAAACATTTCTTTATACACAACTTGATAGTGTCAGAAACATTCCTCATCAATCCCTGTATAAGGCCTGGGCCTGCTCTGTGTGTTGCTGCCTTGCCCTGTATAAGGCATGGGCCTGCTTTGTGTGTTGCTGCCCCGCCCTTTATAAGGCCTGGGCCTGCTTTGTGTGTTGCTGCCCCGCCCTGTATAAGGCCTGGGCCTGCTCTGTGTGTGGCTGCCCCGCCCTGTATAAGGCCTGGGCCTGCTTTGTGTGTTGCTGCCCCGCCCTGTATAAGGCCTGGGCCTGCTCTGTGTGTCGCTGCCCCGCCCTGTATAAGGCCTGGGCCTGCTCTGTGTGTCGCTGCCCCGCCCTGTATAAGGCCTGGGCCTGCTCTGTGTGTCGCTGCCCCGCCCTGTATAAGGCCTGGGCCTGCTCTGTGTGTCGCTGCCCCGCCCTGTATAAGGCCTGGGTCTGCTCCGTGTGTTGCTGCCCCTCCCTGTATAAGGCCTGGGCCTGCTCTGTGTGTTGCTGCCCCGCCCTGTATAAGGCCTGGGCCTGCTCTGTGTGTTGCTGCCCCGCCCTGTATAAGGCCTGGGCCTGCTCCTCCGTGTGTTGCTGCCCCGCCCTGTATAAGGCCTGGGCCTGCTCTGTGTGTTGCTGCCCCGCCCTGTATAAGGCCTGGGCCTGCTCCGTGTGTTGCTGCCCCGCCCTGTATAAGGCCTGGGCCTGCTTTGTCTGTTGCTGCCCCGCCCTGTATAAGGCCTGGGTCTGCTTTGTGTGTTGCTGCCCCGCCCTGTATAAGGCCTGGGCCTGCTCTGTGTGTTGCTGCCTTGCCTTGTATAAGGCCTGGGCCTGCTCTGTGTGTTGCTGCCCCGCCCTGTATAAGGCCTGGGCCTGCTCCGTGTGTTGCTGCCCCGCCCTGTATAAGGCCTGGGCCTGCTTTGTCTGTTGCTGCCCCGCCCTGTATAAGGCCTGGGTCTGCTTTGTGTGTTGCTGCCCCGCCCTGTATAAGGCCTGGGCCTGCTCCGTGTGTTGCTGCCCCGCCTTGTATAAGGCCTGGGTCTGCTTTGTGTGTTGCTGCCCCGCCCTGTATAAGGCCTGGGTCTGCTTTGTGTGTTGCTGCCCCTCCCTGTATAAGGCCTGGGCCTGCTCCGTGTGTTGCTGCCCCTCCCTGTATAAGGCCTGGGCCTGCTCCGTGTGTTGCTGCCCCGCCCTGTATAAGGCCTGGGCCTGCTCCGTGTGTTGCTGCCCCTCCCTGTATAAGGCCTGGGTCTGCTCCGTGTGTTGCTGCCCCTCCCTGTATAAGGCCTGGGCCTGCTCCGTGTGTTGCTGCCCCGCCCTGTATAAGGCCTGGGCCTGCTCCGTGTGTTGCTGCCCCTCCCTGTATAAGGCCTGGGCCTGCTCTGTTTGTTTGCTGCCCCACCCTGAATTATGCCTGGGGTTGCTCTGTTTGCTAAGGCTCTGTCCTGAATAAGGCCTGGGTCTATAAACTGCTGCTGCTCCCTGCAGAGAGGCGGGGACCCTACACTGTCTTTGTGCTGCCTGTTGCCCTAAGCCAGGGCTGGGCTTGGGAACTGCTGCTTGGCCATTGCATGGGCCTGAGCCCCTAGACCAGAGAGGGGGGAACCTCATTGGGATCCGGGGGCTGCTGACCCACAGAAAAATCCGCCCGGGGCCGCACACAAGCGAGAAGCAGGGGAGGCCAACTGGGGGCTGCATCTGGCCCCCGGGCCAGTAGCTGGTTTCTGTGGGCATCTAACTGTGCTGGGCGCCATGTAAGGAGGCAGTCTGGCCTCCCCTCCCAGCTGAGATCTCTCCAGCAGCCTTTAATTCTTCTCTCGCTATAAAATAGACCTGATGCTGGCTCTTTTTTTACTATTATTCCAGCCAATCGACTCCTCTAATCCCTCAGTAGAACAGCGATTTCCATTAAGACCAGCAGTTCCGTCGCCGTTATTTTATTTTGAAATAGGACATCCCCCTCCACCTTTTTTTTTTTAATTTCTTTGTTTTTCAGGACAGCAATTCTCCTGACTCGGTTATTTTCCTTTTGGAATCAGTTGTTTTGCGTGAGTTCTCCTTTGGGCTTCGGAATCAGACTTGCCTTTCGTTTGTAAAGAGACATATTCACGTTCCTCTCCACGATAATTTCCAATTCCCACCAGCAGAAAGATCAGGAGAGATGACATCATCTCACAGGGAGGAGACACTGCCGAGCAGAAGATACATAAATTTCCGCGAAAGGGAATTCCAACAAAAACACCCACCCACCGAGAAGCGCTCTATGCTCCATACTTTCAGGTAGGAATCAGAAGCTTGTTTATTGAGGAAATTGAAATGTATCGATTGTAGAAGAGACTGAAAAATACAGTGCAGAGGAAATAGTCTTCGCTCTGCACATCTGAAGGCAGGACCAGGGCGAAGCTGGCACTAGATCATCAGTGTGAATGTTCAAAGAGGGCAGTTAAAATGGAAAAAAAAATCTGATTTAGAAATGAAAAACACCTGATCAGGCATCATCCACCATGCGAGGGAGAGAATGGGATTGTTTGTTCCATCCTGCAGGGGAGGAAGTGAAGGCAGATGTGCTAAAGCAAAACATGCCTAAGAAAGATGAAGGACTCTTAGGCTGTGTCTAGACTACATGGCTCCATCGATGGAGCCATGTAGATGAGGGTTGTAGGCAAAGGCAAATGAAGCCGCGATTTAAATGATCGCGGCTTCATTTAAATTTACATGGCTGCCATGCTGAGCCGACAAAGAGCTGATCAGCTGTTTGTCCGCTCAGCGCGCTAGTCTGGACGCTCCCCTGCCGACATCAAAGCCCTTTGTCAGCAGCCCTCGTGGGATGAGTTATTCCTCGTGGGATGAGGTTTACCGAGGCTGCCGACAAAGGGCTTTGATGTCGGTAGGGGAGCGTCCAGACTAGCGCGCTGAGCAGACAAACAGCTGATCAGCCATGTAAATGTAAATGAAGCCTCGATCATTTAAATCGCGGCTTCATTTGCCTTTGCCAAAAAAACAAATCTACATGCCTCTGACGACAGAGGCATGTAGTCTAGACATCCCCTTAGATTTTGAATGTAGGAAAGTAAAGATGGGCATGGTGGAGGTCCATCTAGCCCTGTGGTTCTCAACTGGTGGTCCATGGATCGCTGGTGGTCTATGGTGACTTTTTTGGTGATCCACAGGAACATTGTCCAAAGTCACCCGGTGTGAGCAGGCACCAAAAATCTGTTAGTAAGAAATAAATTACAAACCAAAATGTTCGTTGTCTGCTCTTTTTTATAAGAACATGAGAACGGCCGTACTGGGTCAGACCAAAGGTCCATCTAGCCCAGTAGCCTGTCTGCCGACAGTGGCCAGCACCAGGTGCCCCAGAGGAGGTGGACTGCAGACAATGATCAAGCAATTTGTCTCGTGCCATCCATCTCCAGCCTCTGACAAACAGAGGCCAAGGACACCACTTCTATCCCCTGGCTAATAGCCTTTTATGGACCTAACCTCCATGAAATTATCTAGCTTCTCTTTAAACTCTGTTATAGTAAAACATTATCATGTCTCAAAAAGGAGGTGGTCCACGAAAATTTTTTGATTAGCCTGGTGGTCCATGGACTGAAACGAGTTGAGAACCACTGATTATTCTAGCCAAATATCCTCTCTTCCGACTGTGGCCAATGCCAGAGGGAGTGAACAGAACAGGGACTCATCCAGTGATCTCTCCCCTCTCGTCCATTCCCAGCCCCTGACAAACAGGGTGTGACTAGACCACAGCGTTTTTTCGAAAAAAAGTGGCCTTTTTTCAAAAAAACTTCCCTTGCATCTAGACTGCCGCCACGTTCTGTCGAAATTAAATCGAAAGAATGCAGCGGGTTTTTTCAACCGTGGTAAACCTCATTTTACGAGGAAGAACGCTGTTTTTTGAAAGTGCTCTTTTGAAAAAAGGCGTTCTTGAATGAAAACAGGGCTTTTTCGAAAGAGAGCATCCAGACTGCCTGGGTGCTCTCTTTTGAAAAAGCGGCTCACTTTTTCGAAAGAAGTGGTTGTAGTCTAGACACTCTCTTTCGAAAGAAGCCTGTAGTCTAGACGTAGCCTCAGAGGCCAGAGACACCATTCCTTCCTACCCTGAAAAATCACAAATGAACCTATCCTCCACAAATGTACATCCTTCACTGGATCCCCTGTGTGTGTCATGTATTTATTTTTTACCATATGAAAAGTGTTCTTCATAAAACTTGTGCAACAAAAATACTCTCTCTTTTGTGTGTGTGGTTTTTTTCGGGGGGAGGGGGTTCTGCATTTCTGTTGTCCTGTTGCACTTTTTTGTTACCCTAGCACCACTTCTGGGGTGAATATAGTTTATACGCGCCCTTCTTAAGTCAGCGGGGGAAGAGCTACGAAGGTAGGGTCTAACCCAATGTGTGTAGGGGAGAAGCAAAGAGGAGTCTTCAGATTTATTGGCTCTTGTACCTTTGGTTTAAAAGCAAGTGTCCGTCACGTCCCTCAAATACATGTCTGGATTTTATTCTTCACAACGTTTGGAGAAATCTCTCTCTCTCTGTTTCTGTATTTTTTCTCATTCTTTCTGTATATATTTTTCTTTTTTCACTCCAAGTTCCACTTTCCTCCACGCACGTTCTCCCTTCTGAATAAAATGACTCTCTGATTTCTCTCTTGGTGAATTTTCCTTTCAATTTCTTCTACCTTTCTTTACATGGGGTTAAATTCTTCTCTCATTTGTTCCACTTGTGTAAATATACAGGATCATCATTCTGCGGTAACAGCCGTTGGTGGGGCTTTACAAGTATTCTTTTTGTCTCGCTCTTTGTAGCTTTCACAACTGCCTATATTAAAGGCGGTAACGTGTTTTTGGCATTTCCTGTTGTTCCGCCATAGGTGGTATAGCGGTTAGCAGAGCTGCATTCCAGCTGGGTTCAATTCCCAGGCAACGCATGCTCAGCTCTTCCCTTTCTTCTCAGGTTGGACATAAGGAAAAACCGCTTAACTGTCAGGGTGGTTAAACACTGGAATAAGTTGCCTAAGGAGGTTGTGGACTCCATCACTGGAGATATTTAAGAGCAGGTTGAATGGACATTTGTGAGGGATGATCTAGAGTTACCAAGCAGAAGACATAAATTTCTGTGAAAGGGAATTCTGACAAACACCCCCCCCAAGAAGTGCTCTATGATCCAAACTTTCAGGTAGGAATGAAAAGCTGAGTTTATTGAGAAAATTGAAATGTATTGAGTGTAGAAGAGACGGAAAAATACAGTGCAAAGAAAATAGTCTTTGCTCTGAACATCTGAAGGCAGGACCAGGGCGAAGCTGGCCCTAGATCATCGGTGTGAAAGTTCAAAGAGGGCAAAAATCTGATTTAGAAATGAAAAACACCTGATCAGGCTTCATCCACCATGTGCGTGGCGGTGTTAGGTCCTGCCATGAGGGGAGGGGACTGGACTCAATGACCTCTCGAGATCCCTTCCAGTTCTGGTGTTCGATGTGGTGGAGGACAGCTGGCAAGACCTTCAAATACAACTCAGCATCTGTGGGATTTTAGCATGTGTCTTAGGGGCTATGTCTACACGGCATCTGGGCGGGATAATCCCCTGCTCCGGTAGAGCCACACGCACAATCTCTGTGCTAAAACTAACAGCGTCGCCTGGGCCGAACACACTAGCTGCCTCAGCTGGATCCCATCTTAGGTCGTAGGGACAGGTAGGTGGCTATTCCAAGCATTGTCTGTGCTGTCCTGTTCTCACTGCTAAGTCTAGCCTGCTCACTTGGTCAAAGCTAGTGCAAGGTAGGTCTGCCCAATGTTGGGAATTGCTACAGGGTAGATGGAACTGTGTTGGAATTCTAAACACCAGTCACTTCCAGTCGATGGACTTGGGCGTGTTATCTAGATTGGTGGATACTTTTATCGGACACGTGTTGTGTTTTACCTTCCCATCCTAAATCTTGATTTCTAATCCAGGAGGGTTTCAGGGAGTGAGAGGGAACATTTCTGTAATCCCATCGGGTTCCATGCTCTAGGTTCGCCTATCCTGAATGCTCCAACTCTTAATGATCTGAATCTTCCTCTGTTTATTGACAACTTCATTTTACCTGTGGAGAGATGCAGTGGCGGATATAGGGTAGGGCGAGCAGGGTGGCTGCCCCAGACCCCATGCTTCAATAGGCCCCTCACCAGTGCCAGGGGCGGACTGGCCTGGCGGGATACCAGGAATTTCCCAGTGGCCATCCGCCGAAGGGCCAGCTGCTGGAGGAGGAGGGGGATTGTGACGGGGCGCCACAGCCCTGCACTTTAAATTCCCCGGCACAGGCCAGTACGGGCCATGTGGGGCCGAGGGAACACATGCGTGGCGTGCTGAAATGCCACGCAACAGCTGAGAGGGGAGACACCTGGGCGTGGCGAGATGTCACGGCTCGGGACTTTAAAACGGTGTGGCCCAGCATTGCACCGCTCAGTTCGGCACATGGTCTGGAGCCTGGGCCGGGGTTGCAGTCACCCTGTACACTGGAAGGCAGAAGGTGGATGGCAGAGGAAGGGGCTTGTGCTGAGGGGAGGGGGGCAGGTCAGGAGAAGAAAAGGGAAGGCACCAAGGGACAGTGTGGAGGAGAGACAAATGCCAGGGGGCCAAGCGCAGACAATGAGGAAAAGGGCAGGAAGGGAGGTGTCAGTGGGGGGGGCGGGGCAGGGTGATGATGGGAGAGGAGAGGGTAAGGGCATTGGAAGCTAAAGGGGGAGGAGAAGGTGCTGGGAGAAGGCGTGAAAGAAGGGGTGGGCATGAGGAAGGCGGGGATGGAGCAAGGTACGTGTGAGGGCACAGAGGTATGAGGGGAATGGGGGCAGAGGGTGGTGAGGGGGTGGGCATCAGGGAAAAAGGGGGGCAGGGCCAGTGAGGGAAGGGGGAGGCACCAGGAGGGTGCAGGGCTAAGGGAAGGTGCAGGTGCCAGGGGATTCTGGGGAGAAGCAGAAGGGCAGACACCTGCAGGGGAGGGACCAGCACCAGAGGAGAGAGGCAGGGCTGGTGCGTAGAGGGAGGTGTCAGGAGAGGGGATGAGGAGGGGTAGCTCACATGATCAGAGTGGGGCTACTGGAGGAGTGGGTATGGGGGGACGCCTTTTTTCTATTTTTTCTCCAAAAGGGCGCCCCACAAAATTGTGCTGCCCTGGGCCCCGCAAAACTCTTATCTTCCCCTGGTGGTAGCACCTGCTCCGGGTTTCCAGGGTAGCCAATAGCACAACTTGACTGTTTCCTCCATCAATATTTTCTCTTTCTAGACACATATTATGGAGAAAGCAGAAGGAAGGAATCAAACGCTCATCATGGAATTCATCCTCCTGGGATTTGGGGATATTGGGGAATTTCAGCCCCTTCTCTTCCTGCTGTTTCTAGCGATCTACCTTGTGACGTTGTCTGGGAACCTCCTCATTGTTGCACTAGTGGTGGTCGATTCCCGTCTTCACGTCCCCATGTACTTCTTACTGGGGAACTTGTCCTGCGTGGAGATCTGTTACACCTCCACCTTCCTGCCCCGGCTGCTGGCCAGTCTCCTGACCGGCGACAGAACCATTTCTGTTAAGGGTTGCCTGGTGCAATTGTATTTCTTTGGTGCCCTATCATCTACGGAATGTCTGCTGCTCACGGCCATGTCCTACGATCGATATTTAGCCATCTGCCACCCCCTCCGCTATGCTGCATTAATGAATGGCCCGGTGTGTGGCCAGCTGGTGGCCGGGTCCTGGACGAGTAGTTCTCTGAGCTGCTCCATAGTCATTATTTTCTTGTTACAATCAACGTTTTGTGATGCCAAAGAAATTGACTATTTCTTCTGTGATTTTTCACCCGTGGTTAAGGTGTCTTGTGGTGACACCCGGACGCTGCAGCTGGTGACATCTATTATCTCAAATACAGGGGCACTTGTGCCCTTCCTACTGATCCTCACATCCTACATTTGTATCATCGTCACCATCCTCAAGATCCCATCCACCACCGGGAGGCGAAAGGCCTTCTCCACGTGCTCCTCCCACCTCATCGTGCTGACCGTGTTCTATGGGGCTGTGATCACTGTCTATGTGTTTCCAACAGCCAACACGCCCAAGATCCTGCGCAAAATATTTTCCGTTTTTTACACCGTCCTGACCCCCATGATTAACCCCGTCATCTACAGCCTGAGAAACAAGGAGGTGAACGACGCGTTCAGAAAAGCTGTTCTCAAACTGGCTGCTCTCAGACACAGGCATAAACTCTGAAAGGACAAATTGTAGCCAATAGAAAAATAGAGATGAACTAATGTAGTTGCTTAGATATTGTCCATTTGAGTCTTTCTTTCAAGGTATTCCTACAAAACTTGATTGCCTCAGAGATGGCCTGTATGAAAGTGGTTTAGCTTTTTTCAGACCTGTGTTTCAATAAAGCACGTTACTTCATTCATCTGAATGTGAACACCAGTGTTCTAATTCCACCCAGAGCGTCATGTCTTTTGTGGGGTTCTGGGTCTCTTCCACTATACACCTATCTCATAGTGCTGGAAAAGACCATGAGAGATCAAGGAGTGCAATCACAGTAGGACCAAATACCATCCCTAAGTGGCTTCCTCAAGTATTGAACTCACAACCCTGTGTTTAGCAAGCCAATGCTCAAACGACTGAGCTATTCCTCTCTGCTATGGTCATACTTCACTTAATAGGACCCTCTTAATAGGACTTGGAGGAGTAGGTGACCCACGTTGCTGTCACAGCGAGTGGGGAGTTTGGGTTGGTTTGTGTTCTATGCCGATCTGTAGCTGGGTGGGATGGGGCATCTGTCCCGCATTGGCCCTTTAAGGGGTTAAAACCCAGCCTGGGAGAGGGCTGGAGCCTTTGAACCCTGGAGCCAGCAGCTGTGGCCAGTATGAGCCAATTAGGGCCCAGCTGAGGGCAATATAAATAAAGGCTCCTGGAGGGAAAACAGACACTCTTGTTCTGGTTGGGGAGTGGGAGGGTCCTGGCTGCCAGGGAAGCTAGGGGCTGCCTGAGCCAGAACAGGGCTGGGGAGAGGGAGGCGGTGCTGGGGATCCCTGGCTAAGTGAGCTCCCAGGCTGCGGGGCCTGAAATAAGGCCAGAGAACACTAGGGCTGTAGTTACAGCAGGCCTGGGGAGAGGCAGGCAGAGCTGGGGACCTCTGGCCAGGCGAGCTCCCAGGTTGCAGGGTCTGGGACAAGGCCTCAGGGTTGCAGGGGGGCGGCCTGGGCAGGTGAAGGCAGCAGGTCCTCACCCTTTTGCCAATGCTCAGTGGCCGTGTCAGGCTGCTGGTTGCTTCTGAGGAAGGGGCAAGATGCCGACTGGCCGTGGGTCACTGAGGCAAGGTGGAGCTTGGGGTACCCAGAGCGTGGGGGTGCTGCGGTAGGGCCATACCCAAGGGGAGGATGCCACGGTCTGGCAGGAACGTGGGTCCTATTAAACAGAGATGCAGGAAAACTGGTACCAGCAGGCATGACCCCAGCCGAAAGGGGGTGCTTCTGAGCTGAGAAGCTAATTCCCAGCATGTCCAGCACAGGCGCCCCCTATCGGTGAGCAGCGCCCTGGGACACTGGGTAAACAGAAGTTGAAAGTCTGTGGCAGGTTGGACCTTTCAACATCCTGCTGTGTGAACTTTCCTGCCTTTTCCTCCATCTTTACTGGGTCACGGCAGCATTAAGATATCTATATCTGTGTGCACACCAGGATCACCGTGTACACTGTCACGTGCACAGAAAAGGCAAACCTAGGGGGGAGGGCCAGTATTTTCCGGGGTCATAAGAACTGACTTCCCTACCGTGCCCCCACACAAAGGCTATGTCTACACTCACAGCTTCTTGTGCAAGAGCTACGCTGCCCGCCCGCTCTTGCGCAAGGAAATTTAGCGTACGGCGTGGTAAGAGAGGGCTCTTTGAGCAAGGGCTATGCTGTTTTTTATCAGGTGTAAGCTCTCTTACACAAGAGCTCTTGCACAAGAGGGCAGTGTGGACGCTCAGCAGGGATTTCTTGACCTCTGGAGGGTCGATCTTCTCTGTAGTGTAGATGTGCCCCAAGACCGAGGGAAATGCAGTTTATGGCTTGATGTTTCAGGCATCGTTTGGATGAAGAGTTGGTTGATTCGGTCTGAAGTGATTCATGACATTCAAATTACCTGACTATTTCCAGCAAAAATCAGCCTAAATCTTTCCGAAACAAGAAACAGGACTATGGAGCACTTTAAAGACTAACAAGATGGTTTATTAGGTGATGAGCTTTCGTGGGCCAGACCCACTTCCTCAGATCAGATTGTGGAAGAAAATTGGCATGACCATATACACCAAAGGGATACAATCAAACTTTTTTTTTGATTGTATCCCTTTGGTGTATATGGTTGTGCCAATTTTCTTCCACTATTTGATCTGAGGAAGTGGGTCTGGCCCACGAAAGCTCATCACCTAATAAACCATCTTGTTAGTCTTTAAAGTGCTACATAGCAGGGCTCGAAAAATAATGCAATCTACTCGTCCGTGGCAGCGCAGCTGGCGAGCGGGGCTTGCCACAGTTTGGGAAGCCCTGCTATGTAGTCCTGTGTTTTGTTTCAGCTAGACTAGACTAACATGGCTACATTTCTATTACTATTCTAAATCTTTCTGGACTTACATGCTGGGCCATACCCCCTCCCTGTGTTTCCTGGAAGCTGAGTGCTTGGGCAGCCAGACGGGAGAGATCCCAGGGCTATCCAGCCAATTAGCAGAGTGCCCACGGTCGGCAGCATGCATTTCTATGGGTGGTGCACATCCACACATGCCTCAGTGCACATAACAAAATTTATTCCACATGTGAATGGAAAAAAATAGAGGGAATATTGTCCTCACTGCCCGTTACACTATTTAGCAGGTGGTTGGGACACTGCAGTGGGTGATGGGTGAAGCCCTACATTTATTACCCCTTTCATCTCAAGATAGGAGGAAGACAACAATCTTCCACGTTGTCAAAAATTGCCCTGGTCTATGGAATCCTCTCCACAGAAGATCTCTCTTGTGTGCACTCTCTCTCTCTTTCTTTGGTTGCATCTTTTCATACATACAACAGTGAAAGAGGCAAATAGTCACTGAACCAGGGAATTGAATTCAATGTCCTGCAGAGAATGCACAAGCCTCAACCTCTGATCCAGAGTTGTCTTTCTGCCCCGATAACTGTCCATTTCTCATTGTGAATGACACCAAGCAGACATTGGGCTGGGAACAGCCAGTGAGAAGCACTTTGTAGGAGGCCGAGAAAGCTTATTTTCCCCAGGACTTCTGGAGAAATGGGAAAAAAATGTGGTCACCGTGCTCTAAATCGGCATAACAAAAATAAATCCGGACTGGGTTTTCCATCAAGGGTTGGTTGTTTTGTGGCTAAGACTCAGTTCTGAGCATCACGACCCTTCATTTTGCTTCCCAGATGAGCCACCTACTGGATGGAAACATTGTCACATACGAATTCATTCTTATCCAGAGTTCGATGCATTGAAACTTGTGTTAAACTTACAAGCGATCTCTCTGAGGGCCAGGCTACACTCCAGCAAAGATCAACGCTGCCACAGTCGATCTTCTGGGGTTCGAATTAGCAGGCCTAGTGAAGACCTGCTAATTCAAATGGAAAGGGCTCTCCCATCGCCATCAGTAGTCCTCCTTCTCATGAGGAGTAAGGGAAGTCGATAGACGTGTGTGCTGCTCTTGACCTCTGGCTCTGTGGATGGTGCCAAAACAGGATTAGGCTATTTCTTAATTAACATAGCTGGAGGTGCATATCTTAAGTCATAGAATCAAAGCATCATAGGGGTGGTAGAGACCTCAGGAGTCATTGAGTCCAGCCCCTGCCCAAAGCAGGACCAACCCAACTCAACTGTCCCAGCCAGGACTTGGTCAAGCTGGGACTTAAACACCTCTAGGGATGGAGATTCCACCCCCTCCCTAGGGAACCCAGCCCAGGGCTTCCCCACCCGCCTAGGGAAATAGTTTGTCCTCCTATCCAACCTAGACCTCCCCCACTGCAACTTGAGACCATTGTTCCTTCTTCTACCATCTGCCCCCCCGAGAACAGCCTCTCTCCATCCTCTTTGGAACCCCCTTCAGGGAGTTGCAGGCTGCTCTCAAATCCCCCCTCACTCTTCTCTTCTGCAGACTAAACAAGCCCAAATCCCTCAGCCTCTCCTCATAGGTCATGTGATCCATCCCCAAATCATTTTAGTCACCTCCGCTGGACCCTCTCCAATGCGTCCTCATCCTTCCTATAGTGAGGGGCCCAGAACTGGACACAATGCTCTAGATCAAGCTAAGAGGATAAACTTAGTGTGAACTTTAGAGTAGAGGCAAGAGCTTGGAACAACCACCTGTGGAGGTACCTGGGGTCTCAGATGGGACTGAGTTTGGGCAGCTAGTCTGTGTGATCAAGGCTACACCATTTTCAGTACAATCACACAATCAAAGGTTGTGTGTGTTACTCTACCAGCGCTCTTAACACCAAGCCCTCTTAATAGATACCACAGCCTGTTGCCTTATGTTTGTTAAAAGAGTGGTTACTGAGGAAGCGTCCCAGGTGTTTATCCAAGTGCAAATGATATGAAACTCCCACCCTTTAGAAAGACATGTCGGCACAATAAAAAAGAAGTCATCAAGGAAAAATAACAACAGATCCATATTTGTGAGGAAGGGAGAATTTATCTGGGGAAAAACAACCTGGAAAAAGTGATATCGGTAGAAAGTTAATAAAATACAGAGCGATTGAGAGAGCTTGAGTGTTTTCCAAATATTACGAGCAAAATATGCAGATATTTGAAAAGAGAAGTAGGACTCCTTGCTGTTATTCAGAACTAATACATCTGAAATGTATCGCTTGCTTTTCCCCTACAACTGTCATGATATACCCAGTCTTTGGATGTCTCCTTCCCTGGCTTATGATGTGCCTATATAAATTAGGTCTCCATCAGGAGTGACGATGGTGCATTGAGATTGGTTTAACTTCAAAGTAGGACAAAAAAATTTAAATCCTGAAGTCAAAGAGAGAGAGAGAGAGAGAGAGAGAGAAACAAATTTGTGTTCAAATGATCTGCAAGCCAGAAAACACATGTAGTGAAAAAACATACACCCATACAAGGAATGAGAAAGCTATGTAAATTCAGAGAGGATTGGTCCATAATTGGCTTCCAAATCGGAGGGCCCTTCATTGCATGTTTCGCTATAACCCATCCACGTGTATTCATTTTCCTTTCGCCCTGGACTGACCACATCACCTTGTTTTTTCTGACATGGTGATTTTTTTAAACTGTGCTCTTTTCACTTTCACACTGCTGATCCAGTGCCATCTGCGCCCGAACCCTAATCCATCCATCAGATTTCTATTTTTTTGCAGACAAGGTTATAATATTTGCAGCACATTTCCAAGGCTTCTATAATATTGTAGTCTTCAGTGATCTCAGTAAACTGAGCTTTGGATTCCTACCTGGACGTTTGGATACTCTTTCTTAGGCATGTTTTTCTTTAAGCCATCTGTGATGGCTTCCCCTTGATGCTACCTTGAATTGGGGTTCCTAGGGACCCTTGGACCATCCGTCTGGGCCTCCTGTCACTCTGCGCTGCTGTTGAACCTATGCCTAGTTCTGTAGTTGCTTCAGCCTTCACACAGGCAGCTGTGGGTACAACCAGGCTCACCAACCAAACTCTGTGTCCACCAACTATAGAGAAGCTACCATAGCAATAACCAGCAGCGCCACCCCCCCCCCCCCACCTAAAACCCCTGGATTGTAAAACCTTGCCCTGGTCAGAACACCATGTAATACATGGGTTCCCAAACTGGGGGGGGGGGGCACGCTGTCCGGAGAGGTGTGAAGAAATTCAGGTGGGGGGGGGGTGTGTGCGAGGCAACACAGCTCCCTCCCCCCAGCCAAGGCCAGTCTATCCGTTCCTCCAGAACATGTGCAGCTCGGGCTGGCTGGGGCAGACTTCAAAATGACCGCCTTAAAAGAGCAATGCCTTCTCTGTTCTTAAAAGGGCAATCTTTTGTTTTTCTTCTCAACAAGTTTTGCTGCTATTTTGACAGTATTCTGGAAAAACTCTGCCATGTCCAAGGAATGAGATTGTTCTTCCGAATTTTTTTTTTTTCAAAAACGCAGATGCACTATTTCGAAAGCCATGTAAACCTCCTTTCATGAGGAAGAAAGGCTCTTCCAAAAGAGTAGGGGTTTTCCTAAAAATGTGGACCAGAAAAGCCTCTTCCAAAAAAAATTGGAAAGAGATACACAAATTGTGCCCTGCAATTTGTGTATCTCTTTCCAAAAAACAGTGTAGTGTAGATATATCCTCTATCAGCTGATTCTCAGAGAGAAAGAGAAAGAGAAAGAGAAAGAGAAAGAGAAAGAGAAAGAGAAAGAGAAAATTTTGCTCAATAAGGGTATGTCAACACTATTTTTTTTCAGGAGCAGTATGCAAATATTGCGGTGTATTTGCATACTTCCTCCATTTATTTTTTGGAAGAGGCTTTTCTTGTATTTTCGCCATCTACACAGGAGGAAATTTTGGGGAAAAAAACCCCTTTTTCGAGAGACTCCTTATTCCTCCTACAATGATGTTTACAGGGTCTTTCAAAATAGGATATCCTCCTGAAATTTGACCCCCACATAGTTGGGGGCCAATATTGGAAAATCGTCTTCCAGAAAAAAAAAGCCATAGGAAATATGCAAACGCACTGTGGTATTTTCATATTTCTCCTGAAACAAAAAAAGTAGTGTAGACATACTCTAAGGGTTAACCTTGTCCTTAAGGACAGAAATGGCTCATGTCTAAGGAAATAGATCAGTTTATCTATACCGTACACTATGCTAAAATGTGTCCTTCCTGATGGTATGCCTGTTGCTAAAAGCAACCAGTTTCTGAAGAGCTTTTCTCAGGGACACTTTGACGTCCTTGTTTCTCAGGCAGTAGATGACCGGGTTGACCATAGGAGGCAGGACTGTGCAGATGAAAGAGAATATTTTTTTGGGTATGGCTGCAGTGCTGACAATTGGAACCAAATAGACAGAAATTGTCATCACATAGTAAATGGTCAGCACGATGAGGTGGGAGGAGCAGGTGGAGAAGGCCTTTAGCTTCCCAGTGGTGGAAGGGATTCTCAGGATGGCGGTGATGATACAAACGTAGGTTGCCAGGGTCAGTAGCATGGGTGCAAGTATGCATATGACAACGACAATAAATGCCACCAGCTGGACTAACTGGGTGTCATCACAGGACAGCTTTAGCACGGATGTAAAATCACAAAAAAAATGGTCAATTTCTTTGCCATGGCAGAACTTGAGTTGGAAGAAGAAAATATCTACTATGGCACAAGCCAGAAAGCTGCTTATCCAGGACCACGCCACCATTTGGATGCAAATGGAGCCATTCATCAGGGCAGTGTAACGGAGGGGGTGGCAGATCGCTAAATACCGATCGTAGGACATGGCCGTCAGCAGCAGCGGTTCGGTAGCAGACATGACACCAAAGAAAAGTCCTTGGAGCAGGCAGGCCTTCACGGGGATGGTTCTGTCCCCAGTCTGGAGACTGGCCAGCAGCCGGGGCAGGATGCTGGAGGAGAAACAAGTTTCTAAGCAGGCCAAGTTCCATAATAAGTAGTACATGGGGCTGTGAAGTTGCTGATCAATGACAACTAGCACAATGATGAGGAAGTTCCCAGCCAGTGTCATAAGGTAGATCATGAGGAAGATGAGGAAGAGGAGGGGTTGCATTTCAGGGGCCTCCTGAAACCCTAAGAGGATGAATTCGAGGATGAGAGTTTGATTTCTTCCTTCTTCTTCCATAATAGGCATCTAGAAAAAAGTAAGCCATGAAATATTGATGGAGCGCAAGGAATCCGGTTGTGTGGTCAGTCTCACTATCAGACATCTGGATGGGCTAACCCCATGCCACCGGAACTCTGCACGAGGAAACAATGGCACTGTCAATCAACAGAGGAAATCTACATCTCACTGGCTGAGTGCCAGAATAGAGCGACCAAAATCACAGAGCCCCGTTACATTACAGAAATATCCCATCCAAGGGTGTTTCTACACATCAGGGCTTAACGAGAAATAAGCATAGCATATTTTGAAATAGCTAATTTTGAAATAGGGAGCGTCTTCACGGCACTTATTTCGAAATGAAGGAGTCTTCCTTCGAATTTCCTGCACTGTCCTCTGTCACAGCTGAGTCAATGAAAAACCTACTTGATGGATGAAGTCCTGCTCTGCACTGATTAGGCCTCAGTTCAAAAAGGAATAAGGGATCTTTCGGAAAAGGCTTTATTTTCCGAAAGATCCTCATCTAGACTGGTGCTTTTTTCCGGCAAAGCTCCGAGCCGGAAAAAAGAGGCAGCCATGTTTATGCAAATGAAGCGGGGGGGATTTAAATCCCCACCTCATTTGCAATTGCGATGTGTCTAATTTGCATCCCTTTTACAGAAAAGGGATGCAGTCTAGACACAGCCGTGGAGAAATTGGAGAGGTTCCAGGGAAGAGCAGCAAGAATGATGGAAGGTCTAGAGAACATGAGCTATGAGGGAAAGCAGAAGGAATTGGGCTTGTTAGAAAGGAGAAGACTAGGAGGGGACATGAGAGCAGTTTTCAGGTACCTAAAAGGTTGTCACAAAGAGGAGGGAGAAACATTGTTCTCCTTGGCCTCTGAGGACAATACAAGAAGCAATGGGCTTAAACTGCAGCGAGAGAGTTTTCGGTTTGACGTTAGGAAAAACTTCCTGCCTCTCAGGGTGGTGAAACACTGGAATAAATTACCTAGGGGGGTTGTGGTATCTCTATCACTGGAAATATTTATCTGCAGGTGTCAAGGCTGTTCCCCACTGTGGTACGACAAATGCAGAAGTGCAGACCCGCAAAAGCATCCCCAATGCTTCTCTCTCCAGGCTTTGGTACAAAACCTTCCCCCCAAAATCCTAATACCCAGACTTTGGGGAATATCTGCTGCCGCCACCCAAGTATTCCAAGAAAACCAGGGGGGAGATCACTTGGGAAATCTTCCTAAAGCCTCAGGGGTATCCCAAGCTCTTTTCCCCCCCAAAAAAGAGAAAAGAGAAAAACAAGCTGCAGTCTGTGAAAGCTGACCCCTCAGCAGACAGACAAGCAGACAGATCTTCCAGGACATAAGAATGAACTAATATGTATTAATTAGAAAAAGAAAACAAGCTTTTATTATCAACACCAAACTACCATTGCAAGTATAGTTGAGGTGTCTAGATGATAAGAGCCAACAGTTGAAATACTCAGAGAAAATTCCCTAGGTTAGAAAGCTTCATTACAAAAGAGGGAGAAAAAGAGAGAAAAAAACACTTTTAACAGCACAGACATCACTTCCAAATGCCCAAGAAAATAATAAAACCTGATGGGCTAACTAAACTTTGCCCTACTTACACATTGTGAGAAGACTTTTCTTGGAGAGAGACAGGCCTTCCCATCTCCATTACTTGAAAGGAAACTGCTGTGACCCAGACAAACGAGGGAAAAAATAAAATTTCCTTTGTCCCTGTTTGAAATCCCTACCTGAATTGTTCTTGACTGACCAAATACCTGGCTAGGTTAACCCCTTAGCCACCAGGCTGCTGGTCAGCCCTCCTGATTATGATAGCAGGTTCGAGAGACAGCTCTTATGGATGGTCTAGATGGTGCTTTGCCTTGCTGTGAGGACAGGGGACTGGACTTGATGACCTCTTGAGGTCCCTTCCAAATTCTAGTGTTCTATGAGTCTGTGATTCTATATAAGAGTTAAATATAGTTCAGGGACACAGAAATTCCATGAACTCACACCCCAGACTGCTTCCTGATCTGAGTAACATGCGTACAAATTTTGTCAATTTCATTATCCTATAATTTCCAGTTTCCCCTTCTATCGGTCATCTTCAGTTATATCACAAAAGTGAGCTTTGGGTTCCTACGTTGAAGTCTGTCTTTTTTTCTGGTGTATTTTGACGTGATTCCTGTGAGACGATGTATTCTTCCATGATATTTCTGGTAGTGGGAATTTGAAATTATTGTACATAGAAAAGTTATTATTTAGTTTTAGAAAGGAAAAATTATAGTAGAATGATATTGTTCCTATGAAAGGATCAAAGGGGAATGTCTGACTTCAAAGAAAATTAATGGAGACATTTGTCGTTAGAAATCTCTGAATTTTTTTTGCATTTGATAAATAGACCCACTAGAATGATAGGAATAAAAGGAAGCAGTATCTTTCATACTTTAGAATAAGAACATAATGAAATGAGACGACGTTACAAAATTCTTGTCTAAAGCTGCCAGGTCTGTCTGATCTCTGGACCGGCAACTCAAAATGCTGGCCAAGAAGACCCCTAAGTTGACACGTGAAAAACGTTTCAATCCGCTGGTTGACATTGGCTGGGATTTTGGAAGGAACCCAAGGGAACTAGGTTCCCCACTGCCTTCCAAAATCAAGGGGAGTAGAGACCGTCACCTTTCAATGCTCCTCCAAAATCCCTGCTTGGATGACAGCCTGACTTGGCCCCACTTTTCCGGTCTTTCTCTCACACTGTGAGACTATGACTCCTCTAAGCAGCACAGCTGTGCACAAATCAAGCCACACTGCTCCTGCCCTCAGACTTGGTGGTCTTACAGACTTCCCCAACCGCCAGCACACACACACTGTCTGTGTGTCACACTCACAGAGAACCTTTGGGGTTTTTTCACATCTGTACACTTACTTTGTCTCTGCCTCGGACTGACACACTCTCCCAAACTCTTCCATGCTCACCTCCCTTCATGTGCATGCGGTGTCGTTGTTATTTCTGGTATGCGCACACAGTCTGTGAAACGTTGTTCTTCGGAAGTGCTTGTCTTGTGGGTTTTGGGCTGGTATTTGCTTCTCCCACTTTGGCTCTTCATAAAAATGGTCAAGAGACCAAATAAGAAGTGTCAGACAAGGTCATTGCTATAAAACAATAATAGCATAGCACAGGAATACGGGGAGGTATGACGTGGCACCTGGTATTGGCCACTGTTGGAAGACATGATACTCGGCTTGATAGACCTTTGGTCTGACCTAGTTCGGCTGTTCTAATGTGCTAAATCTGGGGACCATTCACGACTGTTTCTTAGGCATATTTTCCTCTAACCCAATTATGATGGGTTCCCCCATAGTGCTAACTAAAATGGTGGTTCCACTGATTCCTCCAATCCACCAGTCTGGGCTCCTCTTGCAGGTTGCTAACTCTGCTCCTAGCACTGGGTACATGCAGGCTCTCGGAGGAGCAGCAAGGGAGACGTTACAGTCGACATTACAACCACAGCTTAGAGTCCCAGAGCAACACTGTTCTGCCGGGTCGAACCACTGAGCAATAAAATTTTATTATCCAGTTCACTGCTTCTTCCTTGTGGAGGGGGATATGCACCCTGCGCTAAAAAACCACACTGTGATTTTTTTCCCCCCAGACACATCCCTATGAAGCAGGCTGGTGCAGGGTAAGCTAGAAATAAATGTATTTGCTGCAGAAGTGATGATAAAGGTTAGGAAACAGAGCAGAGATGATTAGCAGCAAATACCCCAAACTGCAAACTGGGCATTACACAGTGGTTAGATTGGTCATACGGTAGCAGTTTCTCACCCTGACTGATGATATCGGTCCAATGGCAGATTCTCACAGCACAAGCTGCATTCGCAGTGAAGGCTGGGTTTCCATAAACTGCCCAGCAAACCCTGTGACCAGCACTTCCCCCCTTTCGGCTTTTGTTCGTCACGTTTTTCCAGGAGTCCTCTAGTGTGTGGCGTGACGAGGAATTGAAGAGATCATGCCCAGCCTTATATAGCTTTGACACAGGGCAGGAACCCTTTGTCTGAAAACCTGATTCTGAAAAAAAAGTTGGTGGAAAAATACAGACATCCCCAGACAGAGTCAAGAAACACGGGGCCTGATCACCACCCTTGGAAAATCCCAGCAACCTTTAGTTACAGGCTCTCGGGAGTGTTCTCACCGAGACTCAGATGGTGAGAGATGAGTGTCTCCTAAGGGCTACCTGAAATAGGCCGTTCACAAACAACTGTGTCAACTTCAATATCTTGCCATGTGGGAATTGCTCAGGTGTGACTGAGTTTGGAACCCAGATGTCGAGTCAATATTCATAACAGTAGATAGAAAACTGAGACTTTTGGAGTGGAAAAGACACAGGAGCACTCACCAGATATTTCAACCCCTTGCCAAATGTTGCAATGAGCATTTATATGCAGATGACTCATGCAGAGTAGTTTACATATATCTGGAAAAAAAGACCACTTTTCATGATTTTTTATTTTTTTTATAATATCAAGCTTTTATAAAGTAGTATGTAGTAAATATATAAAAGATGAATGCTAAATGATAGAGTGGAAGGAAGAAAGGAAGGAAATAGGAATTAAGGGAGGAAGGAAGGGAAGAAGGAGAAAATACTCAAAACCTAACCCTGGTCAGTACACCGTGTAAAAGGATTTTGTTACCTGTTTTATCCCCCCCCTCAAAGTGGAGAGGAACTTGCACACTTTTGCTAAGCAAGATTGGATCCTCACACCGTTAACTTCAGGGTGCACTGGTTTAGGTGAAACTGGAAACACACATAGGCTGTGTCTACACTGGCACCCTTTTCCGTAAAAGGGATGCTAATGAGACACTTCAGAATTGCAAATGCCGTGGGGGATTTAAATATCCCCCGCGGCATTTGCATGAACGTGGCTGCCGCTTTTTTCCAGCTCGGGGTTTTGCCGGAGAAAAGCGCCAGTCTAGACGTGATCTTGCGGAAGATAAGCCCTTTTCTGGAAGATCCCTTATTCCTACTTTCAAGTATTCCAGTGTAGACACAGCCATAGATTTTAAGGGGTTTATGGGATGGGAAACAGATCCAAGCATATTACCAGCAAATACACCAATAAGCAAATTGAACTTCATACGCTGTTGGAATGACGGGGCAGAAGCAGTTTTTACCCTGACTGGTGATACAAGCGAAATGGCAGGTTTGTGAGGTTACATTTGCCTTGCTCCTGAGGTTTCTTGGGTAGACATTGCGTTAACCTGGATGCAGCATTTCTCTAGTTCCATCTGTCTTCCTCGGGTCTACCCAGGAGTCCGCCTGTGTGGGGAGCAGAGAAGAATTGACAAGATCCCTCCCCACCCTACATATATTTAGCTTTTGTCTCAAACTTAGTACACTAGAATGGAGGGGGTGGAATGTCCATCTCTAGTGGTTTTTAAGTCCCAGCTTGACAAAGCCCTGGCTGGGATGATTGAGTTGGGGTTGGGGGCTGGACTCGATGACTCCTGAGGCCTCTTTCAGCTCTAGGATTCTAGGATTCAATCGTTGCTTCCCAGACAAGTGAGTGGAAAACCAGAGACTTTGCAAAGACACTGCCCTAGCAGAGCCCCAGCGACCATTAATTGCAGACTCTCTGGTATATCTTCAGGAAGACTCCACAGGTGGGAGATACATTTCTCCTCAGGTATATTCTTTTCCCTAATGGCTCATCACCCTGGACAGTTCCTTCACAACCAGCTCTCTGGACCATGTAGCCTATTAACCATTATTTCCCTCATTTTGGCCTATTAATATAATATTCACTTGAGTTCAATAATGGTTTTATGTTATCCTTATTTTTCTTTAATATAGATGTGAAATATGCTGGTAGCGCAAGGGGCCTACAGAATTCAGGTTCTGTAAGATGGCCGATGGCAATAACATATAAGTGGGGTACTCTATGCCTTGTGTCTGTTATTTTCCATAAAGGGGTGAAGTAAGAGTTTGCAGTCGGTGTAAGTTTATTTTTGAACCTTACCCGGAATTTATGGTATAAATCTGCTAACGTGAGAGTTACGAATGTTTCAGTCTCTTTGTGCAATCGCAAGCAGATGGAGACTGTTAGACCATGGTTTCCGTATAGCTTCTCACCCTTTCTGTGTGGTATAGGGACAGCGTCCAAAAAGTCATCAGGCACCCATAATGAATATTCATAAGATACCCAAAGACTTCTTCCAATCAAAAATGGTACCCTCAGAAATTTCAGGGTGTTAGGCCCAGTTATGGAAAAGGGGTGGTTTATCTGGAATGCTTTGGTGCCCAAAAGACGTATGTAGACCTAGTGATTTGGGAGATTGAGGCTGCTGTAATCTGGCACGTAGTGGAGAGAGCAGTCCCTCCTAAGACGTGTGAGTATAAGGTCAGAGAAAGCTTAGGATTTATCTCTATTCCTCTCTTTGGTAACGGGTTGCTTTCCCTTTCTTGCTTAAGTCTGCTTTTAGAACTCCTACTAACACTTGCTCCCATGTCTTCCAGGGGAAGGGAAGCCCCCCTTCTCCATCCAACCTTGGGATCCTTGTGTGTGTAGGAATTAGTAGTACTCTTATTATTATTATTTCTCTTTGTACTCTTAGGTAAGTTGGGAGTTAATTGTGTTATTGGCATCTTCAGAAGGAATTCAAGTGATTTGGGTTCTTACTGTAGTTTGTGCTGTGGTGATCATAATCATTATTCCATTAGCAATAAACCTGTTTTCCATTTCGTTTTCTGAGTTAAGGTGTGGTTGCTGTCTGTCGCCTGTTGACGCTCAAGAGGGGGAGCCTTGTGGTTCCACGGAATTGTAATCTGGGATAGAGGACGAACTTAGATCATTTCTGATCAGATTGGCCAGCTTTACCCATCCACATTTCACAAAACTCCTTCCCAGGCTACAACTACAAGTGTCTTGCCTGGTCAGAGTTCCTCAGGTGTAACTCCATCTGACCCATAGCCAAGAGTCCCACTTTTGGAGATGAACATGATACCTGCACATACACATGGAACCCCTCCTGTTGGCTGGCCCAGTGTGAGGTTATTCAGCATAGGGGAAGCCTTGTCACTTCTTACCCCACCGTGGGAGGCTAGGCCTGAGGCTGCTTGGTGTGCTCTGCCTTGTGTACTGTGAATGGGTGTGTGTGCACCTCAGACCAGACCCACTCAGACAAAGCACCAGGAACAAGCTTTATTCTGTAACAAATACAGAACACGATCGCAGTTCAGCAGCCCCTCCTCTCGGCATGCAGTCCGTGTTCTCGCACAGTCCCTTCTGAGACCCTGCCGGGGTCAGAGGGCACACCCTGGCAGAAACCAGGCAGCTCTCCCAACGTGCTGGGGTTTGTCGTTCCCAGGACTGCTGCTGAAGCCCACTGGGAGTTGGGCTACACAGAGAACAATCAGATTCTGCAAATAATCATTTTTCAAAGGACATCTCCAATGTCACGTCAAAAAAGTGTAGACATATCCTAAGGGGTAATTTTGTCCTCAAGGATACAAATGGTTGACGCCTAAGGGTACATCTAGACTACAGGCTTTTGTCGACAGAGGCTTTGTCAACAGATGCTGTTGACAAAGCTTTTGTCGACAAACAGCATCTACACTACAGGCAGTTCTGTTGACAAAGCAAGCCGCTTTTTCGACCCAAAGTCTAGACGCTCTCTTTTGAAAAAGCCCAGTGTGGATGCAATAGCGCCCTTTTTTGACAGAACTCTGTCGAAAAAGGGCATTATTCCTTGCAGAATGAGGTTTACCACCGTTGACAAAACTGCTGCATTCTGCCAACTTACTTTCAAGAGAACTCAGTGGTCATGTAGACGCAGGTATAGTTTTGTCGACAAAACCTTGCAGTCTATACACTCCAATCTCCTATCCACCCTCATTCCCAGTTTCATTGCCTCATCAGTTTCAGAAAAGCTTTTCTCAGGGACACTTTGACGTCCTTGTTTCTCAGGCAGTAGATGACCGGGTTGACCATAGGAGGCAGGACTGTGCAGATGAAAGAGAATATTTTTTTGGGTATGGCGGCAGTGCTGACAATTGGAACCACATAGACAGAAATTGACATCACATAGTAAACGGTCAGCACAATGAGGTGGGAGGAGCAGGTGGAGAAGGCCTTTAACTTCCCGGTCGTGGACGGGATTCTCAAGATGGCGGTGATGATACAAATGTAGGACACCAGGGTCAGTAGCATGGGCACAAGAGTGCACAGGACAGCGATAATAAATGCCACCAGCTGGACTAACTGGGTGTCATCACAGGACAGCTTTAGCACGGGTGTAAAATCACAAAAAAAATTGTCAATTTCTTTGCCATGGCAGAACTTGAGTTGGAGGTAGAAAATATCTATTATGGCAGAAGCCAGAAAGCTGCATATCCAGGACCCTGACACCATTTGGATGCAAATGGAGCCATTCATCAGGGCAGTGTAACGGAGGGGGTGGCAGATCGCTAAATACCGATCGTAGGACATGACCGTCAGTAGCAGAGGTTGAGTAGCAGACATGACACCAAAGAAATATGATTGCACCAGGCAGGCCTTCACGGAGATGGTTCTGTCCCCCGTCTGGAGGCTGGCCAGCAGCTGGAGCAGGATGGTGGAGGACAAACAAGTTTCTAAGAAGGCCAAATTCCACAGTAAATAGTACATGGGGCTGTGAAGTTGTTGATCCGTGACAACTAGCGCAATAATAAGGAGGTTCCCAGCCAATGTCATAAGGTAGATCATGAGGAAGACAAGGAAGAGGAGGGGTTGCATTTCAGGGGCCTCCCCAAACCCTAAGAGGATGAATTCGAGGATGAACGTTTGGTTTCTTCCTTCCTCTTCCCCCATAATAGGCATCTAGAAAAAAGAAAGCCATGAAATATTGATGGAGCGCATGGAATCTGTTTGTGCAGTCAGTCGACATCTGGATAGGCTAACCCTATGCCACCAGAACTCTGCAGAAGGAAAAAATTGAGCTGTCGATTTACAGAGGAAATCTACAACTTACTGGCTGAGTCCCAGAATCAAGTGACCATAATCATGGCCTCAGTTGGAGTATTGTGCCCATTTCTGGGCACCACATTTCAGAAAAGATGTGGAGAAATTGAAGAAGTTTCATGGAAAAGCAAGAAGAATGATGAAAGGTCTAATAAGTACGAGCTATGAGGGAAGGCTGAAGGAATTGGGCTTGTTTAGTTTGGAAAGGAGAAGACCAAGAGAGGACATGATAGCGGTTTTCAAGTACCTAAAAGGGTGTTACAAGGTGGAGGGAGAAATATTGTTCTCCTTGGCCTCTGAGGACAGGACAAGATGCAATGAGCTTCAACTGCAGCAAGGGAGGTTTTGGTTGGACATCAGGAAAAACTTCCTAACTGTCAGGAAGACAGTTAGGAATAAATAGTCTAGGGGGGTTGTGGAATCTCCATCCCTGGAGAGATTTCTCAGCAGATGTCAAGGCTGTTCCCGACTCTGACGCAACAAATGCAGAAGTGGGGCTCCGCAAAAGCACCCCAAAATCACATCTCTCCAGGCTTTGGGTACAACCCCCCCCCCCCCCCACACACACACAGAATCCTAATACCCAGATTTTTGGGGAATATCAGCTGCCACCATCCAAGTATTCCAAGAAAACCAGGGAAGAGATCACTTGGGAAACCTCCTTCCTAATACCTCAGGGGTACCCCAAGCTCTTTTTCCCCAAAAAAAGACAAAACAAGCTGCAATCTGTGATAGCTGACAGAGAGACAGTTCTTCTAGGGCACAAGAAAGAACCAATACTGATTAATATGAAAAAGAAAACAAACTTTTAGTATCAAAACCAATCTACCGTTGCAAGCATAGTTGAGGTGGCTAGATGATAAGAGCCACCAGTTGAAATACTCAGAGAAAATTCCCTGGGTTAGAAAGCTTCATTACAAGAGAGAGAGAGAGAGAGAAAAACACTTTTAACAGCACAGACATCACTTCCAAATGCCCAGCCCAAAAAACAATAAAACCTGATGGCCTAACTAAACTTTGCCCTACTTACACTTTGGCTACGTCTACACTGGCCCCTTCTTCGGAAGGGGCATGCTAATTTTGAAAGTGGGAATAGGGAAATCCGCGGGGGATTTAAATATCCCCCGCGGGATTTAAATAAACATGTCCACCGCTTTTTTTACGGCTTGGGGAAAAGCCGGAAAAAAGCATCTAGACTGGCCCGATCCTCCGGAATAAAGCCCTATTCTGGAGGATCTCTTATTCCTACTTCAAAGTGGCTACATCTACATTGGCACCTTTTTCTGGAAATGCTTAAAACGGAACAGTTTTCCGTTTTAAGTATTTCTGGAAAAAGAGCGTCTACACTGGCAGGCTGCTTTTCCGGAAAAGCGTCTGTGGCCAATGTAGACTCGCTTTTCTGGAAAAAAGCCCTGATTGTCATTTTTGCGATGTAGACTTTTTTCCGGAAAAGGCTACTGTGCTGTCTACACTGGCCCTTTTCTGGAACAGTTTTCCGGAAAAAGGACTTTTGCCCGAGCGGGAGCAGCATAGTTTTTCTGGAAAAGCAGCTGATTTCTTACAGTAAATCGTCATTGCTTTTCCGGAAATTCAAGGGGCCAGTGTAGACAGCTCGCAGCTTATTCCGGAAAAGCGGCTGCTTTTCTGGAATAAGTGGCCCAGTGTAGACACAGCCAGTAGGGATAAGAGATCCTCCGGAATAGGGCTTTATTCCAGAAGATCGGGACAGTCTAGATGCTTTTTTCCGGCTTTTCCCCAAGCCAGAAAAAAAGCGGCGGAAATGTTAAAAGCATTTCCGGAAAATCATGCCAATCTAGACGCGAATAAAGTCTCAACCCCCTGGGTGACGTTGGCTGGGATTTTGGAAGGAACCCAAGGGAACTAGGTTCCCCGCTCCCTTCCAAAATCAGAGGAGTAGAGACCGTCACCTTTCGATGCTCCTCTGAAATCCCTGCTTTGATGAGAGATGGTCTTACTCTCACCCAATTTTCTGGTCTTCAGTGGAAGAGTGAAGGTCTCTTTCTGCCACACAGTGAGGCTGGGATCCCGCTAAGTGGCACGGCCATGCTCGAAGGACGCCGCGCTGCTCCTGCCCACAGAGTCGGTGTTCTTATCGACTTCCTCAGCCACCAGCACACACACACACTCTCTCACACACTCCTACACACACACACAGTTTCTGTGGAGTGTTTTTTCACATGTGTACACAGATTTTGTCTCTGCCTCGGACTGATGCCCCCTCACAAACTCTTCCACGCTCACCTCCCCGCATATGGATGCAGCGTCGTTGTTATTTCTTGCATCACACACACAGTCTGTGAAATTTTGTTCTTTGGAGGTGCTTGTCTTATAGGTTTTGGTCTGGTACTTGCTTCTCCCACTTTGGCTCTTTATAAAGAGACCAGATAACGAGTGTCAGACAAGTTCATTGCTATAAAACAACAATAGCATGGTACAGAAATACGAGGAGGGACACCTGGCATTGGCCATTGTTGGAAGGCATGACACACAGCTGGATAGACCTTTGGTCTGACCTAGTACGGCCGTTTTTGTGTTCTAAATCTGGGAACCATTCATGACTTTTTCTTATGCATATTTTCCTCTATCCCAGTTGTGCTGGGTCCCCCAGTTGTATTAACTAGAACGGGGGTTCCACGGATACCTCCAAAAATAACAGTCTGGCTCCCTCTTGGAAGCTGCTGACCGTGCTCCTTGCATTCACACAGATAGCACTGCTGCAGGTATATGCAGGCTCTCGGAGGAGCAGCAATAGAGACGTTACAGTCAAGATTTACAACCACAGCTTAGAGTCCCAGAGTGACACTGTTCTGCCGGGTCGAACCACTGAGCAGAAAAATTTTATTACAATTCTCTGTTCCCTCTTTGTGGCGGGGAACATGCACCCATGTGCTAACCAACTACGCTGTGAATTTTTTTACCCCAGACACATCACTATGAGGCAGACGGGTGCAGAGTAAACGAGGAACAAATTTCTTTGCTGCAGAAGTGTTAATAAGGGTTAGGAAGCAGAGCAGATACACAGCACTACAAACTGGGCACTACACAGCGGTTAGATTGGTAATACAGGGGTAATTTCTCACCCTGGCTGATGATACTGGCAAACAAGCAGATTCTCACGGCACAGGCTGCATGCCTGGTGAAGGCTGAGTTCCCGTAAACTGCCCGGCAAACCCTGTGTCCGGCCTTTCCTCAGCTTCGGTCTTTGTTCCTCATGTTTTTCCAGTAGTCCTCTTGTATGTGGCGTGATGAAGAATTGAAGCGATCACACCCAGCCTTATATAATTTTGACAAAGGGCAAGGACCCTTTGTCTGAAAACTTGATTCTGAAAAAAAAAGTGGGTGGAAAAACACAGACATCCCCAGACAGAGTCTAGAGACACGGGGCTTGGTCAACAACAGCCATTGGGAAATTCCCAACAGCCATAAGTTATAGTCTCTTGGGAGTGTTCTCATCAAGGCTCAGCAGGTGGGAGATGAACGTCTCCTAAGGGCTATTTTGCCCTTACCGGCTCATTACCCAAATAGGCCCTTCACAAACAACTGTATCAACTGCAACATCTTGCCACGTGGGAATTGCTCAGGTGTGACTGTGTTGGAAACCCAGATGTCGAGTCAATATTCTTATCTTTAGATAGAGATCTGAGACATTCATACAATAGGATAATCAGAGGCAGCAAATCACGACTTTTCAACTGACACCTCCAATGACCCATCTTGCAGAAAATGCATCTTAGTTACGTTACAAAATATATGATCTCTATGAAGAATGGTGGTGGGGAAGCTGTGTCTTTCTTCACTTCCATTCTTCATGGATTGACCGAAGAGTCTTATTGATAGTTCTCTATTATCCATTAAAACTGAGTTTGGGTTCTGACCTGGATGTCTGAATACTGCGCCATTTCTTGGTGTTCTTTCATGATCGTCCCTTCCCCAGAGTTAATGCTCTCCTGGCTGGAAGATTCTCCTTCCTATGAGATGATGTCATCTCTGTCGGTATTTCTGTAGGTTGTAAATTCAAATCATTGCCCAAAAGAACATTCATATTTATTTGGAGAAAGGAAAACAACAGTCCAGAGCCATCTTATTAATTTAAAAGTGAACTCATGGGAAAGCACTGAGCGAAAGAGGAAAATTAATGGAAACAGGAGAACGACAGACCCAAAAGACAAAGAAAGAGAAAAAAGGGAATGTCTCCTTTCCAAGGAAATAAAAACACACAGAACTTTTGATCTCAGTGGAAATCTCTCTTTATCGGATGTTTTAGCTGAGTAGATGTACTAGAACATTAAAAAAAGGAACCAATGTGATATCTATTTCACTAGGGGTACGTCTAGACTACAGGTTTTTGTCGACAGATACTGTTGACAAAGCCTTTGTTGACAAAGAGAGTCTAGCCTGCATTACGTGGATCGAAAAATCGATCCGCTTTGTCGACAAAGAGCGTACAGACTGATGGATGCTCTGTCGACAAAAGGAGGCACCCGGAAGTGCTTCTGGCAGGTCACAGGGGCAGCCTTAAAGTCAAGGCGCTGCTACATGCTCTTTACAGAGACGCGTGCTTCAAGGGAACCTCCTGGACAGCCATTGCTCTGCTCCTGCTTCTGGCTTGCCTACCTCCTCAAGGGAAAGCAAAGCTGCTGCAGTTCTTGCTCTGGTTGCCCTGCTTCTTCGGACACCACAGACGTTTATTTTCAGGTTTTGTTTTTGTGCTTTGCACTGTGTTTTTGGCCATGGAGCCTGAGCTGCCCTGGGCAGGCGAGGACCCATCGAGCAGCACAGTATATTAATAGAAAGGGATACTTCTCACTGGTGCTGCAGGTCCTGGTCGACCATCGGGGACAATTCACTGACATTTGTGTCGGGTGGTCAGGCCGGGCACATGATGCCCGCATATTCCGGAACTCATACCTATACCAAAGGCTGCAAGCTGGGGCATTTTTCCTGGAGAGGAACCATGCAGTCGGGGATGTGCAGATGCCTACATGCATCGTGGCCGGCACGGCATACCCCCTTGTGCCCTGGCTCATGAAGCCCTACAACAGCCCCCTGGATGCGAGCAGGGAACTGGTTCACTCCCGCCTGAATCCAGCTCACTTCCAGGTGGAGTGCGCCTTTGGCCATCTGAAGGGCAGGTTTAGATGCCTGCTCATTCGGCTGGACATGGGGGAACACAACATCCCCGATGTGGTTGCAGCATGCTGCGTGCTGCACAACCCGGTGGAGAGGAAAGGGGAGGCCTTCCTTCCTGTGTGCGGACATGGTTGATGTGGAGGGAAGGCACTTTGAGCAGCCCTGGACAGCCGCCATCTGGCAAGCCCACCAGCTGGGCTTGTGCATTTGAAAAGCCCTGAGGGAGCAATTCTCCCAAGGAGGCTGATGAGTTTCCCCAGGGCCTTCCAAATGTGGGATTGCCCCCATCCCCCCGGTGCCTTCCTCCCCAAAATGCCTCCCGGCCCCACATTGACACATTGTACGCATTCATCACACACTGAGAACAGAGACAGGTGGTGGTGAAAAAATGTTTGCAGTTTATTTCACTGTTGGTTCACTGGGAGGGGGCTGGGCAGGAGCTGCGTACCTGGGCCATGGGGCAGGAGTTTGGGGAGGGCAGGGGCTGAGGAGGGGAGGAGTTGGGGGGTAGGGGCTGAGGCAAGGGGGCAGGTTGAGCAGGAGCAGCAGGACCAGGCACAGGACCAGGGAAAGCCGTAGCCTCCCGGATAGCAGCACAAATATCAGTGCGCTGCTGGGCAAATTCCTCCAGCAAGCGCCGGCGCCACTCAGCCTCTGATTCCATCCTCCGGTTAAATGTGTCCTGCATCCCTTGCAGGACCGAGATGTGCTGGTGCACCAGGTCCAAGTACGTGCACCAGTGCTGACGGGTTTCCTGAAGCCATCTAGGTGGTGGGGCGGGTGTGGCGCCCTCCTCCTGGTCAGCTGATCCAGCAGTGGCGGACAAGAGGGAAAAGTCGTCAGTCATGGATGCTCACACTTTTCCTGGGAGGCCCTCCTTCTTCTCAGCAGGCAGTGCCTGTCCTAGGGTCAGCGGATGCTCATGTGCGTCTCAGTAAGGCCTGGTGTGGCTTGGCCAGCAGTGACAGCCTCCCTGGAGCCCAGGCGGTGTGCAGGCCACCATCCTGCCCCCCCTCCACACACCCCGTGGCCAAGCAGCACAGACAAGTGTCAGGCCACAGTTGGGGTTCCCACAGGTTGCTGAGAGGCCTGCAGCTGTGAGGCAATCCAAGCGTCCCCAACCCAAGTCTGAACCTGGCATCACTGCCTGCAGGAGCAGGTGGTGCCTCGCAGCCATGCGGGTGCAGGGGTAGGACGGCCCTCCCTGAGGTCGGCCATGGGTGTGCCCACCCCGGCAGTGATCAGCATGACATGTCACAGCACCGCACCGTCTACTTTGCTCCTGCCTGCCCTGCCCTGTGTGTGTTGGACCCTCACAGCACCCACCTGATGTTCCCTCCCTGGGGTCCGAATTTGTTTGGGAGGCCTCCTGAGCATGGGTGTCTGGCTCCTGGTGCTCCTGGTGCTGTCTTCCTCCTCCTCCTCCTCCTCCTCTTCTTGGAGCTCCTGGTTGTCTGTCTGAAGTTGCAGCCGCTGCTGCATAGGGGTCTCTACACCACACTCCACAAGCCTCTCGGGAGGCAGGGGTTCCCCTGCCCCCAGGATCCAGTTCAGGTCCTCGTAAAAGGCACAATAATGTGCCGTTTCCCTAGAGCGGGAGCTGCGCTCGTGGGCCCTGATGTACCCCTGCCGCAGCTCCTTCACCTTGGCTCTGACCTCGGGTACGGTGTGGGGGTGGTGGCCTTGCCTTGACATCAGCCATTCTGCTGTAAATGTCCCCGTTCCTGCGCCTGGACTGTGGGACCTGAAGAGACTCCTCCTCAGACCACAGCTCCAACAGAGCTTTGATCTCGGGCCCAGACCAGGAGGGTGCCCGGCGTTTGGTGCCTCTGGCTTCCTGGGGGGATGTGTCCCTGGAAGGGCCAGAGGGGTTTTGGGGGAGGCTTGTCCCTGGGACATGGCTCTGAGTTTCCTGACTGGACAGAGCTGCACGGTCTCACGGTCCTGGCTGGAGCTGGCTTGTTGCCAGAATGCTAATCGTGGGTGCCTGTGCCTTTTAAAGATTGCTACAGGCAGGAACAATAGAGTTGAAAGCTGTGCTAGGAGTGTCCACCAGGGCTTCTTCCTGGAGGCCTTTATTGTCGACATAAATTCTCTCCTGCATCCACACTTGCCTTTTGTCGACATAACTCTGCCGACAAAGGCATCATTCCTCGTAGAATGAAATTTACCTCCCTTGACAAAACTGCCGCCTTCCATCGACTTACCATTGACAGAACGCAGCAGTAGTGTAGACGCAGGTATAGTTTTGTCGACAAAACCCTGTTGTCTAAACACACCCTAGGTATGTATCTACACAGCAAGGCTAACCTCAAAATAAGCTACGCAAATTGAGCTACTTCAATTGCGTATTTTATTCGAAATAGCTTATTTCGAAATAGGGAGGGTCTATCCAGCACTTGTTTTGAAACAGAGAGCTCTTCCCCCGACTTCCCTTATTCCTCTTACAATGAGGGTTACAGGAGTCGGAGTAAAGTCCTCCAGCTTGACAGTATTTTGACGCTATTTTGAAATAACAAGGAAATAGTTTGTCTTAATATCTGTGATTTATTCATTTGTCCCCTCCCTTCATCAGCCAAGAGTGAGAGACACACATAGAATCCAAGCACTTTCCCCTCGCTCCTAGATAGTCAGGAGAATGGGAAGAAAAGCAAGACACGTTCCAGTAGGCATGGCTGCTACACCATCCCCCCCAGCGCTTGCCTGAAATGGCACATCTGTGTCAATCCCCTAAGCCCATAAACCACTTTTGTTCCAGTCACCTCATTGGATTTTCACCAGCAGGGAGCTGAGCCTTTTGTGTAGCTGAGCCAGCTTGTATTTGTGATACCAGAGTACACAGCCACATCCATCCTTGAGATCCACAAATTCACGTTCTCATAGCTTTGTCTTATATTGAATGAACAGTATCCACCACAGCTCGGCCTTCAAAGGAACTTCAGATCGGAGCAAAATTGGATGGGGGGGGGGTGTTATAATTCAACGGCAGGTGTTATGAAAATCTCTCTTAGTGCGCCAAGACTACCCCAACTCTTCCCAGCCAGGGCTGTCATGTTGTATCTTTGCGCTTGTCTCTCTGTATCGACTTGCAGTCCGTTGGTCTTACACTAAGGCTACGTCTAGACTGGCATGATTTTCCGGAAATGCTTTTAATGGAAAAGTTTTCCGTTAAAAGCATTTTCGGAACAAAGCGTCTAGATTGGCATGGATGCTTTTCCGCAAAAACACTTTTTGCGGAAAAGCGTCCGTGGTCAATCTAGATGCGCTTTTCCGCAAAAAAGCCCCCAATGCCATTTTCGCAATTGGGGCTTTTTTGTGGAAAATAAATCTGAGCTGTCTACACTGGCCCTTTTGCGCAAAAGTTTTGCAGAAAAGGGACTTTTGCCCTGAACGGGAGCAGCATAGTATATCCGCAAAAAGCACTGATTTCTTACAGTAGGAAGTCAGTGCTTTTGCGGGAATTCAAGTGGCCAGTGTAGAAAGCGGCTGATTTTCCGGAAAAACTGGCCAGTCTAGACACAGCCTAACACTCCAATCCTGCAAACACTCATGCTCACATTTCCTGCCCTGAACAATCCCATGGATTCTGCTCTTTGGAGCAAGGAACAGCTGTTTGTTCTGTGTCTGCACACAGCCAAGCACAGTGGAATGCTGGACCAAGACCGGGAGCTCCTGCACAACAAAGTTAGCTAATACGTGGTAAAAAAAAATAGCCATGGCACTTCACTGCTCTTGAAAATTGTAGCCCCAAACTGATCAGACAGAAGGATGCGAACCTTTTCTCAGAGGCGGTTGCAGAAGAGAAAGCCATAATGAGTCAACTGAAAATGGAGAGGAGAGCAGAAGAAAGAAGTCACTGAAGCCTGGCCTACACTGGAGCAGAAGGTTGACTTAAGATACACAACTCCAGCTAGATGAATTATGTAGTTGGAGTCGACGTATCTTAAATCGCTATCCGCACATTGAGAGGCTAATGGGAGCAAACACGCCCATCTGCTTCCCTTAGTCCTCATGAGGAGCAGGAGTACCACCATTGTGGGTATACCCTCTGAGTTTGATTTAGTGGGTCTTCACCAGACCCACTAACTCAAATCTGGAAGATTGACCGTGGCAGCAGCAATTTTCCGCGTAGTGTAGACATGGCCTGAGTGAGAGAGAAGGAAAGACCTGAGAGCTAATGTACACATATAAATTGTATCACACCAGCACTGTTAAAAGTGCCCCAGTGCAGATCCTGTGACACCCCTATGAAGGTAGTAGGGTATTACCAATTGGGGCAATAAGCTACACCAGCATAAGGCAATGATTGTTATCTTTCCTTAATATACACACTGCTCACTGCAACAGGCAATCACCAGGAAGGAAAATGTTCCCTCACGCAACATCTACGGGATGACGTTGTTTCGTGTTGTGCTTGCGAGCATAGAAATGGTGCATCTCTGTTCTTGTCTGGAAAAATATAATATTTTTCTCTGAACTGCCTTACATCTTCTTTCAAACAGGCACAAACCACTGAAGGATTATTTCTCCTTACATTCCTGGTCATGTAAATGTATAAAACATCAGTGAGAGTGTCACTAGAATTTTGTTTCCAGTCGACAGGGCCCTACATTAAAATCATGAGTCACTATAATACTTTCAGGGGAAAGTGATTGATTCATGGTCTGGAAAACTGCCTCATGACGGAGACTGAAGGAGCTACGGGTATTTAATCACAGTCTGGAAATCATGCTATTTAACAGAGAGAGTAACCAATGCTCCAGTTACGGACTTCACACCAGTCCTGCATTTGGAGCTGTAGCCATGGTTTTGACCAGTGTCCACTAGGAAATGGGCCAAAGCTTCCAAATTGTTGTCATGTTTTACCGACATTTGGACAGTACATCAACTGGATTCATATCAATGGAAAGCCCGGCCAGCTGTTCCAAGACTCTTGAGTTCGCCCATTTGCAACAACTGGGGAATTTGGGCTTTAAATAACTGATATAGAAACACAACACAAGCATTGCCCAATTGACTCTAAACTGTGTCTTCTCTAAGGCTGTGTCCAGACTCAGGGGTTTTTTCGGGAAAAGTAGCCTTTTCCCGAAAAAACGTCCCCTGCGTCCAGACTCAAGCCGCGTTCTTTCGAAATTATTTCGAAAGAACGCGGCTTTTCTTTCGATGGCGGTAAACCTTGTTTCACGAGGAAGAACGCCTTCGTTCGAAAGTTCCTCTTTCGAAAGAAGGCGTTCTTCAATGTAAATAGGGCTTCCTCGAAAGAGAGCATCCAGACTTGCTGGGTGCTCTCTTTTGAAAAAGCGGATTGCTCTTTCGAAAGATCCGCCTGTAGTCTAGACGCGATCTTTCGAAAGAGGCTCTTTCGAAAGATGCTTTCGAAAGAGGCTCTTTCGAAAGAAGCCTGCAGTCTAGACATAGCCTAATAGAGCTCATTGGGAGGGAGACGGTTTGTAACGAAGACCTTTGGGAATTAATCAAGGGAAACTTTGGTTTTCCTCTGAACTATAGTGCGGAAGTCATAACGAGTTTTCATTCCCATGGTTCAAACTTTTTCCCTGGTGTAACCACTCTCTTTCCATTATGTTGACATCAGGCTCCTCACCACTATAGGTACCTAAATTCCAGAATCCTGCCCCAATGGGGTTCTCTAAAGGTAGGTCTACACTACAGGGTTTTTTTCGGAAAAAGATATGCAATTTGCTTATCTTTTTACGACTTTTTTTGGAAAAGCTTTTCCGACATTTGGCCCATCTACACAGGGCCAAAAGTGGGAAACCCTCCTCTTTCCAAAGATCCCCTGTTCCTCATACAATGAGGAATACAGGGCTTCTGAAAGAACGTAGCTACTTTTTCAGAAACTGCCAAAAAACTGTGCTACGTGTAGCTTTCTTATGGCCAGTGCTTTGATTCACACCAATGGTTATTCTGACTCTTTCATTGAAATCTCTTTGGCAGAGATTTGGCAGCCAGCCTGCAATCCAAGGTTAATATTTTCCCCATTTTTTGTGGGAGATGCTTGTTGTTTTTCAGAGTAGTCCTTCAGCGTATCAAAGGTGAGATTTTCAAAAACAGCAAGGGATTTAGCATCCCAGCACCGAAGGAAGGTCAGGAAGGGTTGGTGGTGTATTTCCCAGGTCCTTCACGAAAATCTACCCCCCTAATTTCAAGCATAAGGGAAGAGTCCATAAGCGAGAACACTTTGTTTCCAATATAGGAAACTGAAGATTCCCAACCCCATCAGGCAGGGTGATATTAGATGTGAGTTTTCCACCCAATCCCCCACACAACTGTGCAAAACACCTGGTTAAATATTATCACAGGTGCAGGTCACTTCTCAGCATCTTAGTCTTGGAAGATTTTGACAGATTTTTGCTGAAAATATTCAGTTGAGTTGAGATAGTTTCATGGATAACTTTGGGCTGAACAAATCAACTCTTCTCCAAAACACCTCATACACAAGGCCGCAATCAATACAGCCCCGTCTGTGCCTCTCACATGGCATGTAATCAGGGGATTCTAGGAGGCTGGGAAAGGATCAACAGGCCTCAATGAGATTAAAAACAGGGGAAGGGAATATGGATATTTTGGGCCAGAAAACAGGACCAAAAAGTCTGGAGAAAGATCACAAATATAAGGAGACTCAGTGTGATTTTATTCCTTAATTATTGTCAAATGTTGTTATTTCTACAGCACGTTTCTGGCTGGAGCGACTGAGGCTGGTGCAACAAAATCTAGGCAGAGATTTGCAAAGTTGCCTAGTGCTTTTGCCTGCTCATCTCCTGTTCATTGTCATTCATTCACAATGTCTTCTGAGTTTTGAAAATGTTGATGATGCCTATTCTGTTCCAATTCTACAGACCTACACCAATATCAGCATCAGTAGAGATTGGGCTATTTTAATATTTCCTTACCTGACAATAATATCAGGCCAGGACAGAAATCTCACCTCATAGGACACTGAGGCTCCCAGACCTCCCCAGTCTTTAATTTTTTGTTTATCCAGCTACCCATCAGCATGGAACGCTGCCCAAGCACAGTTCCCCATTCACTGCGGTGTCAACATTTCACCCACTTCTCAGAAGTGTAATTGACAAAAAAAGGACCCTCCTTAGTGCAGGAATGAGGGCTGAGAGATTCCGTGGGAGTGGAAAAGACCCAGGAGCACTCACCAGATATTTCAACCCCTTGCCAAATGTGTCTATGAGCATTTATATGCAGATGACTCACACAGAGTAGTTTACATGTCTGGAAATTAAAGACTACTTTTCATGATGCATGTTTCTTACAATATCAAGCTTTTATAAAGAAGTGTGATTTAAATATATGAGAGATGAATGCTAAATGATAAAGTAATAGGAAGGAAGGAAGGAAATATTCAAATAAAACCCTACCCTGGTCAGTACACCGTGTAAAAGGATTTTGTTACCTGGTTTATCCTCCCCTCAAAGTGGAGAGGACCATGCACACTTTTGCTAACCAAGATTGGATCTTTCCCCAAACCCTTCACTTCACTGCAGTTTGTTGTCCACAACTTGTAGTTCCCAGGGCTGCTACTGAAGCCCACTGGGCCTTGGGCTACACAGAACAATCATATTTCACAAATCATAATTTTTCAAAGCACACCTTCAATGTCGCGTCATCCACAAACACATCAGAATTGTGCTCTACTCATATAATACCATAGCTGTGCAGAATTTTGGGGGCATAGTCACTCCAACTACTTTAATGTCCATACCGCCTGGATGGAACAAGCATCAAACATTTTCAGATAGGCTGGATGGCTGTACCCATGGGGGTTTTTGTGTTGTTGCAAAGCTGTGTTGCTTTTCTTGGATGTGTTGCCAGCTGCCCCCATCTCTAAACCTTCCTTCAGAGTTTTGGAATATGAGTTTAGCCTTTCCACTCTACTGTCCAGTCTCTTCTACCATGGACAGGCTTTAGTTATCTCAGGGTACATCTAGACTACAGAGTGTTTCCCAGAAAACCTCTGCCACATCCAAGGAATGCGTTTGCTCTTCCATTTTTTTTTCTGAAGGAGCAGATGTGCTATTTCAGAAGCCATGTGAACCTTCTTTCATGAGGAATAAAGGATCTTCCAAAAGAGGAGGTTTTCCTACAATTTGGCCCAGAAAAGCCTCTTTGAAAAAAATTGGGGAAAAAAAGTGTAGTGTAGACATTACCTCAATCAGCTGAGCTTTGGAAGAAAGAAAGAAAGAAAGAAAGAAAGAAAGAAAGAAAGAAAGAAAGAAAGAAAGAAAGAAAGAAAGAAAGAAAGAAAGAAAGAAAGAAAGAAAGAAAGAAAGAAAGAAAGAAAGAGAGGCCGTGTCCAGACTCAGGGGTTTTTTCGGGAAAAGTAGCCTTTTCCTGAAAAAACTTCCCCTGCGTCCAGACTCAAGCCGCGTTCTTTCGAAATTATTTCGAAAGAACGCGGGTTTTCTTTCGATGGCGGTAAACCTCATTTCACGAGGAAGAACGCCTTCTTTCGAAAGTTCCTCTTTCGAAAGAAGGCGTTCTTCAATGTAAAGAGGCCGTCTTCGAAAGAGAGCATCCAGACTCGCTGGGTGCTCTCTTTCGAAAAAGCAGATTTTTCTTTCAAAAGATCCGCCTGCAGCCTAGACGCGATCTTTCGAAAGAGCCTCTTTCAAAAGAAGCCTGCAGTCTAGACATAGCCAAAGAAAGAAAGAAAGAAAGAAAGAAAGAAAATTTTCATCAATAAGGGCATGTCTAAACTACATCCCTCTTTTGAAAGAGATGTAGTCTAGACATAGCCTAAGGGGTAACCATGGTTCATGTCTAAAAAACTAGATCAATTTTTGTCTACCGTACTCTATGCTAAAATGCGTCCTTTCTGATTCTATGCGTGTTGCTAAAATCAACCAGTTTCAGAAAAGCTTTTCTCAGGGACGCTTTGACCTCCTTGTTTCTCAGGCAGTAGATGACCGGGTTGACCATGGGAGGTAGGACTGTGCAGATGAAAGAGAATATTTTTTTGTGTACGGTGGCAGTGTTGATGATTGGAACCAAATAGACACAAATTGTGATCACATAGTAAACGGTCAGCACGATGAGGTGGGAGGAGCAGGTGGAAAAGGCCTTTAGCCTCCCAGTGGTGGAGGAGATCCTCAGGATGGAGATGATGATACACACATAGGACACCAGGGTCAATAGCATGGGCACAAGTGTCCATATGACAGCGACTGTAAATGCCACCAGCTGGAGAAACTGGGTATCATCACAGGACAGCTTTAGCATGGCTGTAAAATCACAAAAAAAATGGTCAATTTCTTTGCCATGGCAGAACTTTAGTTGGAAGAAGAAAATATCTACTATGGCACAAGCCAGAAAGCTACTTATCCAGGACCACGCCGCCAGCTGGATGCAAATGGAGCCGTTCATCAGGGCAGTGTAACGAAGGGGGTGGCAGATCGCTAAATACCGATCATAGGACATGGCCGTCAGCAGCAGAGTTTCAGTAGCAGACATGACGCCAAAGAAATATGATTGCACAAAGCAGCCTTTAACGGAGATGGCTCTGTCTCCCGTCTGGAGACTGGCCAGCAGCCGGGGTAGGATGGCGGAGGAGAAACAAGTCTCTAAGCAGGCCAAGCTCCATAGTAAGTAATACATGGGTGTGTGAAGTTGCTGTTCCGTGACAACTAGAGCAACAATGAGGGTGTTCCCAACCAACGTCATAAGGTAGATCACAAGCAAGATGAGGAAGAGGAGGGGTTGCATTTCAGGGGCCTCCCCAAACCCTAAGAGGATGAATTCCAGGATGAACGTTTGGTTTCTTTCTTCCTCTTCCCCCATAATAGGCATCTAGAAAAAAGAAAGCCATGAAATATTGATGGAGCGCAGGGAGTCCGGTTGTGCAGTCAGTGTCACTATCAGATATCTGGAGTAGCTAACCTCATACCACCACAACTCTGCCTGAGGAAACAATGGAGCTGTCAATAAGCAGAGAAAATCTCCTACAAGTCACTGGCTGAGATGCCAGAATTGATGGACCAAAATCATGAACCCCATTGAATTACAGGACTGTCCAATCTAAGGGTACGTCTACACTTCAGAATGAACTATAGCAATTGCATAGTCTATTTCAAAATAGTTTACTTAAAATAGGGAGGGTCTACACAGCACTTATTTTGGAATAGAGCGCTCTTCCCCCAACTTCCCTTCGGGTATGTCTACACTAGCTCGTTAGTTCGAGGTAGGTAGGTAAATGAGGGCAACCGGAGTTGAAAATGAAGCCCGGGATTTAAATATCCCGGGCTTCATTTGCATGTTCTCGAGCGCCGCCATTTTTTAATCGCCCTTAGTTCGAACTAACTGCCCTCGGCTAGACGCGGCAGTTAAACGTTAATTCGAACTATCTCCTTAGTTTGAATTAACTGTTACTCCTCGTGGAACAGTTAGTTCGGACTAAGGGGGATTTAAAAATGGCGGCACCCAGGAACATGCAAATGAAGCCCGGGATATTTAAATCCCAGGCTTCATTTGCAACTCTGGGTTGCGCTCATTTGCCTACCTAGCTCGAACTAACGAGCTAGTGTAGACATACCCTTAGGGTCCATCTACACTGCACCATTACTTCGAGATAACTAGCGTTATTCCCAAATAATGATGTGAGCATCTACAAAGCCATTCCGTTACTTCGAAATAAATTTGAAATAACAAACAACTAAATCTGAAATCTGTAATCCTCCTTCTACAAGGAATAACGCCTCTCCCAAAATAGCTATTCCAAAAAAAGACATGTGAAGACGCTCCACAGCTGCTATTTTGAAATGGCCCCTCACCATTTTTTCCTAATGTCCAACCTCAACCTCTCTTGCTGCAGTTTAAGCCCATTGCTTCTTGTCCTGTCCTCGGAGGCCAAGGAGAACAATTTGTCTCCCTCCTTTTGACTCTCTTAGATACTTGAAAACTGCTACCATGTCCCCTTTTAGTCTTCTCCTTTTCAAACTTAACAAGCCCAATTCCTTCAGCCTTCCCTCATAGCTCATAGCTAGACTTTTCATCATTCTTGTTGCTCTTCTCAGGACCTTCTCCAATTTCTCCACCGCTTTTTTGAAATGTGGTGCCCAAAACTGGTCAGAATATTGCAACTGAAGCCTAATTGGTACAGAGTAGAGCAGAAGAATGACTCCTTGTGTCTTCTTGTGATGGGTCTCCCCACTGTGCTAACTAGAATAGTGGTTCCATTGATACCTCCAATCCACCAGTATAGGCTCCATCTTGCAAGCTGCTGACCCTGCTCTTCGCATTGACACAGGTAGCCCCGCTGCAGGTACATGCAGGCTCTTGGAGGAGCAACAATAGAGATGTTACAGTTGAGATAACAACCACAGTTTAGGGTCCCAGGGCTACACTGTACTGCCAGGTCAAACCACTGAGCAGTAAGATTTTGTTACGGGGTTCACCGCTCCCTCAATGTGGAGGGGAACATGCACCCATGTGCTAACCAAGCACACTGTGATTTTTTTTTTCTCCCCTGACACATCACTATGAGCCAGGCGGGTGCAGGGTAAGCTTGAAATAAATGTATTTGCTGTAGAAGTGATGATGAGGCTAGGAAACAGGGCAGAGCCGATTACCAGCAAATACACAACACTACAAAGTAGACATTACACAATGGTTAGATTAATAATGCCGGGGCAGTTTCTCACCCTGACTGATGATACCGGCAAACAGGCAGATTCTCACGGCACAAGCTGCATTCGTGGTGAAGGCTGAGTTCCCATAAACTACCCGGCAAATCCTGTGCCCAGCAATTCCCCCTTTTCGGCCTTTGTTCCTCACATTTTTCCAGGAGTCCTCTTGAGTGTGGCGTGATGACGAATTGAAGAGATCATACCCCACCTTATATAGCTTTAATGTACAACAGGAACCCTTTGTCTGAAAACCTGATTCTGAAAAAAAAAGTGGGTGGAAAAATACAGACATCCCCAGACAGAGTCTAGACACATGGGGCTTGGTCATCAGCTCTTGGAGAGTCCCAACAACCATTAGCTACAGGTTCTTGGGAGTGTTTCCAGCGAGGCTCAGCTGGTGCGAGATGAACGTCTCCTAAGGGCTATTTTTCCCTTACTGGCTCATTACCCGAAATAGGCCCTTCACAAACAACTGTGTCAACGTCAACATCTTGCCACGTGGGAATTGTTCAGGTGTAACTGTGTTGGAAACCCAGATGTCAAGTCAATATTCATAACTTTAGATAGAGATCTGAGACATGCATACAATAGGATAATCAGAGGCAGCAAATCACGACTTTTCAACTGACACCTCCAATGACTCATCATGCAGAAAATGCATCTTAATTCTGTTACAAAATATATGATCTCTATGAAGAATGGTGGTGGGGAAGCTGTGTCTTTCTTCACTTCCATTCTTCATGGATTGACCGAAGAGTCTTATTGATAGTTCTCTATTATCCATTAAACTGAGTTTGGGTTCTGACCTGGATGTCTGAATACTGCGCCATTTCTTGGTGTTCTTTCATGATCGTCCCTTCCCCAGAGTTAAAGCTCTCATGGCTGGAAGATTCTCCTTCCTATGAGATGATGTCATCTCTGTCGGTATTTCTGTAGGTTGTAAATTCAAATAATTGCCTAAAAGAACTCGGAAAGAACCGTTAACTCTATTGCTTCCCAAGAACATTTGAGGCTATGTAGAGAGCTCCAGTTTCATCCACCTCAGCTGACCCTGAAAGTTCCGTTGTTGGCAATACCATCAACTGTCTTCCAATGGGGCACAGAGAGAGGGCCAAAAACACCACAGATAGGCGAGAATGAACCCTGGTTAAAATGCATGTCTCTGGATTCGAATTCTAGGGGTTATTTCTTTGGAATTGGATGGAGTCTACAGCGTAAATATGGGTAAATGAGGTCCAAGCCTACTATGAGGTTTGTCGGGGGTTCTCATATGAATCCTAGAACATTAGAACTGCAAGGGACCTTGAGAGGTCATCAAGTCCAGTCCCCTGCCAAACATCAGGACCAAGCACCACCTAGACTATCCCTGACAGGGGTGTGTTCAATCTGCTCGTCAATATCTCCAGGGATGGAGATTCCACAACCCCCCTAGGCAATTTATTCCAGTGTTTCACCACCCGGACAGGCAGGAAGTTTTTTTTTCTAATGTCCAACCTCAACCTCCCTTGCTGCAGTTGAAGCCCATTGCTTCTTGTCCTGTCCTCAGAGGCCAAGGAGAACAATCTTCTCTCTCCTCCTTTTAACACCCTTTTAGATACTTGAAAACCACGTCCCCCCTCAGTCTTCTCTTCTTATTTTATAGGAAGATGAACGTTAATTGCGGCCATGTCTTTGGGTCAATCCAATACATGCCTCTGAATATAACTCCCTATCTGTCGCCATGGTAAAAGAATCATAGAGCCTCATCTGGACAACTGTCCAATTTACCTCGGCCAACAATGACTTCAGATAATGCGGGCAATGCTGTTATGGGATACTTGGCACAAGGCAAGAGGAGTGTAGTTATGGGAAGACACACGCAATTGTCAGTGTCCCATAGAATACGGTAAAGGAGAGGTAAAAAACGCCTTTTAGTTCCCAGAGGCAGACGAGATGCTCAGAATGTGCCTATATTAGCAACTTATGATAGAATGGTTAATAGAAACCGCAGAGAGAGAAAAACGAGGCGAACAAGAAAGCTATATGGTTATCAGGCAGGTGCCCATTGTGAGTTGTTTTAACACAGGGGACCGGAGAAAGTCAATTTCCTTAGAAGAGACCATCAGGACAGCTAGGGACTCACTCTCTTCCCTCTTTCTCAGATCTTCCCTTTCTGTAGCACACTCGAGATTGGGTTGCATCTTTTACTAAGCCTGCTACACCCTCCTGATGCTCTAACTGTACTCTGCAGTTCCCTATGGGGCATCTGTGGCGATTGCCAATTTGCTCTCGCAGGGACTTGTCACTGGTGGAACCCAGGTCTCTCCTTTTCAGCCTGAGCTTACAACAGTCAGGTTTCCTGCAGTCTGAAAGGCATTTACAAGGCAGTTTACAAGGGTCAGCTCTTACTGGTGTCTGGGGATTCGAAACATCTACCAGTTTTTCAGCTCAGCAATACTTCTCTTGGGTCTGTGGAGAAATTTGGCTACTTTCAAGGAGGAATAAGGGATCTTCCAGAAAAGGACTTATTTTCCGCACGATCCCGTCTAGACTGGCGCTTTTCTCTGGCAAAACCCCCAGCCGGAAAAAAGCGGCAGCCATGTTCATGCAAATGCCGCGGGGGATATTTAAATCCCCCGCGGCATTTGCAATTCCGACTGGTCTCATTAGCATCCCTTTTCTGGAAAGGGGTACCAATGTAGACACAGCCATGGAGTCCCACCACGGATGACCATAGAATCATATCATAGAATCCTAGGGCTGGAAGAGACCTCAGGAGTCATCGAGTCCAACCTCCTGACCAAAGCAGGACCAACCCCGACTCAATCATCCCCACCCAGGGCCTTGTCAAGCTGGGACTTAAACACCCTTAGGGATGGAGATTCCACCCCCTCCTTAGCGAACCCATCCAAGTGCTTCCCCACCCACCTGGGGAAATTGTTTTTCCTAATATCCAACCTAGACCTCCCCCACCGCAACTTGAGCCCATTGCTCCTCGTTCTACCATCTGCCCCCACCGAGAACTGCCTCTCTCCAGCCTCTGGAACCCCCTTAGGGAGCTGAGCCTTCAAATTGTTTGTCCAACATGGTCAGGTCTGACAGACTTCCCGCATTGGAAATATTCTGAAATTTTTTGGAAATGCAGAGGAAAAAAAATTAGAATTTCCAGTCAGAAACAAAATTTGGTTTCGAGAAATAAGGGTGAAAATCACATCGACTGGATACTGACTTAAGGCAAAATGAACAAAGACAAATTCCCTACAACAGCTTTAATTGCCAGCAGCACACCGAGAATTCATCGACTCATAGAATCCTTGAACTAGAAAGGATCTCGTGAGGTCATCGAGTCCTGCCCCCTGCCCAAAGCAGGACCAACCCCAACTCAATCATCCCAGCCAGGGCCTTGTCAAGCCAGGACTTAAACACCTCTAGGGATAGAGATTCCACCCCCTTCCTAGGGAACCCAGCCCAGTGCTTCACCACCCTCCTAGGGAAGTAGTTTGTCTTAATATCGATGATTTATTCATTTGTTCCCTCCCTTCACACACATCCTTGTGGTCTACCAACACACATTCTCATAGCCTTGTCTTAATTAAATGGACCACATCCACCAGAGCGAGGCCTTCAGTGGAACCTCCGATCGGAGCAACATTGGCGGGAAGAGTTATAATTCAACAGCAGGTGTTATGAAAATATCTCCTCCAGTGAGCGGAGACACAACTCTTCCCAGGCAGGGCTGTCATGTTGTATCTTTGTGCTTCTCTCTCTGTATTGACTTGCAGTCCATTGGTCTTACACTAATGCTCCAATCTTGCAAACACTCATGCCCATGCTCACATGTACTGCTCTGAACAATCCCTTGGATTCTGGTCTTTAGAGCAAGGAACAGCTGGTCTGTGTCTGTACACAGCCTAGCACAGTGGAGTGCATGCCCGGGGAGCTCCTGTATGACAAATTCAGCTAATACACTATAAAAAATAATAGCTGTGGCACTTAAGTGCTCTTGAAAATTGTAGCCCCAAACTGATCAAACACAGGGACCTGAGCCTTTTCAGAGAGAAGGGTGCAGAATATAAATCCATAATGAGTCAACTGAAAATGGAAAGGAGAGCAGAAGAAAGAAACCACTGGGGCCTTGTCTACACAAGAGCAGATGGTTGACTTAAGATACACAACTCCAGCTAGATTAATTACATTGCTGGAGTCGACGTATCTTAAATTGCCATCCACATGGTGACAGGCCAATGGGAGAAAATGCTCCCATCTGCTTCCCTTGCCCCTCATGAGGAGCAGGAGTGCCAGTGTAGATGGGAACACCCTCTGAGTTTGATTTAGTCAGTCTTCACTAGACCGACTAAATCCACCCCCGGAAGATGGATTGCAGCAGCATCTATCTTCCATGTAGCGTAGGCATGGCCTGAGTGAGAGAAGGAAAGACCTGAGGGTTCATGTATACATAAATATTGAATCACACCAGCGTTGTTAAAAGTGCCCCAGTGCAGATGCTGTGATACCGATATGAAGGTAGTAGGGTATTACCAATCGAGGCAATAAGCTAGACCAGCAGGAGACGCTAGCATAAGGCACTGACTGGTCCCTTTCTTTGATACACACACTGCTCACTGCAACACTGAACCCGATATTTGCAGCCTGAGGAACACGGAGAGAAAACGTGCTCTCAGGAAATCAGCAGGAAGGAAAATGTTCCCTCACATAATTTCTATGGGATGATGTTGTTGTGTGTTGTGCTTCAGAGTATGGAAAAGGCGCGTCTCTATTCTTGTCTGGAGAAATATCATATTTTTCTCTGAACTGCCTTACAGCTTCGTTCACCCAGGCACAAAGCACTGAAGGATTATTTGTCCTTACGTTCCTGGTCGTGTAGATGTATAAAACATCGGTGAGAATTTTGTTCCCAGTTGACAGGACCCTACATTAAAACCATGTGGAGTCAGTAGAATAGTTTCAGGGAAAGGCTAGACGGCTGATTCGTGGTCTGGAAAACTGCCTCATGGCAGAGATTGAAGGAGCTAAATATATTTTGCTGAGTAACCGATAATTTAATCACAGTCTGGAAATCAGGCTATTTAGTCGAGAGCGTAACCAACGCTCCAGCTACTGGCTTCAAACCAGTCCTGCGCCTGAAGCTGTAGCCATGGCTCTGACCGGGGTTCACTAAGAAATGGGCCAAAGGTTCCAAATTGTCGTCATGTTTTACCAACATTTGGACAGTACAACAATCAACTGGATTCATATCAGCTGAAATCCCGACGGGCTGCTCCAAACCCCTTGTGCTCACCTGTTTGTAACAATTGGGGAATTTGGGATTGAAATAATTGATGTTGAAACACAACACAAGAATTGCCCAATTGACTTCAAACTGTGCCTTCTCAAATTGATCTCATGGGGGATGGAGGGTTTATAATTGAGGTCTTTGGGAATTAATGAACAGCGACATTGATTGTCCTTTGAACTATTGCTAGAAGTTATAGTGAGTTTTCATTCCCATGGTCCAAACAGTTCATTGGTGTAACCACTCTCTTTTCATTATGTTTATATCAGGCTCCTCACCACTATAGGTGCCTAAATCCCAGAATCCTGCCCCAACGGGATTCTCTAAACCTCCATTCAGCTGCCCCCAACCTCTGCAGGCATCAAACTGTAAGGTGCCGCTTTCTACTGGCCAGTGCATTGATTTGCACCAATGGGTGTTCTGACTCTTTCAGTAGTAGACTCCTTTGGCAGCTAGCCTGTAATCCATGGTTAATATTTTTTCCCATTTTGTGTGAGAATCTTGTTAATTTTCCAGCTATTCCTTTAGTGTATCTGAAGGTGGGATTTTCAAAAACACTACGGATTTAGGAACCCAAGGAAGATCAGTGAGGTTTGGTGTCGTATTCCCCGAGTCCTTAGAGAAAATCTAACCCCCAATTTCAAGCACAAGGGAAGATTCCGTAAGCGATAGCACTCTGGTTCCAATATAGGAAACTGAAGATTCCAATCTCCATCAGGCAGGGTGATATTAAATGTGGGTTTTCCACCCAAACCCCCACACAACTGTGCCAAACACCTGGTTAAATATTATAATGGGCTGGTTGCTGCTCAGCGTCTAAGTCTTGAAAGATTTTGATAGATCTTTGCTGAAAATACTCAGGTCATTTGAGAAAAATTCATGAATAACTTTGGGCTGAACAAATCAACTCGTCTCCAAAACAACTGATATGTGAGGCCACAAAATCAATACACCCCCGTCTGGGCCCCTCATGTGGCCTGTAATCAGTGGACTGCAGGAGGGTGGGAAAGGATCAGCAGGCCCCTAGCAAGTTAAAAACAGAGCAAGGGAATATGGAAGGAACAATCAGTTCCATACATACAAGATGGGAAGCGACTGTCTAGGAAGGAGCATGGCGGAAAGGGATCTAGGGGTCATAGTGGACCACAAGTTGAATATGAGTCAACAGTGTGATGCTGCTGCAAAAAAAGCAAATATGATTCTAGGTTGTATCAACAGGTGTGTTGTAAGCAAAACTCGTGAAGTCATTCTGCCGCTCTACTCTGCACTAGTTAGGCCTCAGCTGGAGTACTGTGTCCAGTTCTGGGCGCCACATTTCAAGAAAGATGTGGAGAAATTGGAAAGGGTACAGAGAAGAGCGACAAGAATGATTAAAGGTTTAGAGAACATGACCTATGAAGCCAGGCTTCATGAACTGGGCTTGTTTAGTTTGGAAGAAAGAAGATTAAGGGGGGACATGATAGCGGTTTTCAAATATCTAAAAGGGTGTCACAAGGAGAAAGGAGAAAATTTGTTCCTCTTGGTTTCTGAGGACAGGACAAGGAGTAATGGGCTTAAAGTGCAGCAAGGGAGGTTTAGATTGGACATTAGGAAAAAATTCCTAACTGTCAGGGTGGTCAAATATTGGAATAAATTGCCCAGGGAGGTGGTGGAATCTCCCTTTCTGGAGATATTTAAGAACAGGTTAGATAGACATCTGTCAGGGATGGTGTAGACGGAGCTTGGTCCTGCCTTGAGGGCGGGGGGCTGGACTCGATGACCTCTCGAGGTCCCTTCCAGTCCTACGATTCTATGATTCTATGGATATTTCGGGCCAAAAGAGAGGACCGAAAAGTCTGGAGGAAGATCACAAATAGGATGAGACTCGGTGAGATTTTATTTCTTAATTATTGTTCAATATTGTCATTTCTACGGCACATTTCTATCTGGAGCGACTGAGGCAGGTGCGACAAAATCTAGGCCGAGATTTGCAAAGTTGCCTAATGCTTTTGCGTGCTCATTTCCTGTTCCTTTAAATTCATTCACGAGGCCTTCTGAGCTTTGAAAAGGTTGACCATACATTTTTGTTTCAATTTTACAGACCTGCATTAATATCTATATGGGTATCAGCTTTGATCCAGAGATATTTTAATGTTGCCATTACCTGACACAAATATTGGAACAAGTCAGAAACTTCACTTAGACGGGCAGAGACCCCAAAACATCCACAGACTTTCATTTTTTGTTTATCCAGCTACAGATTTGTGCAGAACACTGTAACTGGTTGGACACGACCTCCCCTTCCTTCTTTTCACTGGTGTTTAGCTGACGAGACGTACTCCCCTGCTTACCCCTTTTTTTCTGACCTTGGCTTTTTTAGTTACAGTTTGTGATGCTTTTTATCATGCCTTGGGTATGTTATCTGTAGTTTCTTGTATTCAAGGCTATGAGGGCAGTTTAGGATACGTGACCTTTTAAAGCAAAGACCCTGCAAGTAGATAAATTCACTGAGAAGCAGCCAGAAGCTTTCTCCCTCTTGGATAAGATGTAACATCCCAGCAGAAGCCTGGGACCGGCCCAGAGGAAGTGAAGCCTCCTAAAGATCTGAAGGGATCTCCCAAGGAACCTCATGGCCGAGTCTCCGGGAAGCTGACGCCAGCACCAGCAAAATAAAAGTAATCTACACCACGCTTGCAGCCCGCCTCCGAACTGCCTGCATGAATGTGATGTGTGTGTGTGTGTGTGTGTGTGTGTGTGTGAGTATCACTTTACTCTTAAGAATCTGGACAAATACACAACCCCAAAAGCCATCCTGCTTCATCCCACCCTTTGTCCGGGTTCGTTCCTCAGAAGGTCTGAGGAAGTGCAACAAACACCGCCCAATCACAGTTCCCCACTCGCTATGGTGTCGACATTTCACCCGCTTTTCAGAGGTGTCATTGACAAAAAGGGATAAGCACCAAGAGATTCTGTGAGAGTGGAAAAGCCTCAGATGTTTCAACCCCTTGCCAAACGTGGCAATGAGCGTTCATTATGCAGATGACTCACGAAGAGTGGTTTACTGAAATATACGTCTGGAAAAAAAGACCACTTCTCACGACGAATGTTTCTGACAATATCAAGCTTTTAGAAAGAACTGTGCATTAAATATATGAAAGATGAATGCTGCAAAAATAATGGGCTACATCTACACTGCAGGCTTCTCGTGCAAGAACTGTTTTGCACAAGAGTTCTTGTGCAAAAGGTCTTCTGCAAGAACGCATCCACACTGCCGTGTGCTTTTGCGCAAGAGTGTCCATGGCAGGGTGGACACACTCTTATTCAAGAAAGCTCTGATGGCCATTTTAGCCATAGGGGTTTCTTGCGCAAGAAATTCATGGTGCCTGTCTACACTGCCTTCTTATGGAAGAGCTCTTGCACAAGAGGGCTTATTCCTCGTGGGGAGAGGAATAACAATTCCGGAGAAGCCCTGTTTTCTGACACTTCGCTATAAATTGACTTATGCAAGAACGTGCGGGCTGTGTCTACACTGGGCCACTTATTCCAGAAAAGCAGCCGCTTTTCCGGAATAACTTGCCAGCTGTCTACACTGGCCGCTTGCTTTTCCGGAAAAGCAATGACGATCTACTGTAAAATTGTCAGTGTTTTTCTGGAAAAACTATGCTGCTCCCATTCAGGCAAAAGTCCTTTTCCGGAAAAACTGTTCTGGAAAAGGGCCAGGATAGACAGGACAGTAGTCTTTTCCGCAAAAAAGCCCTGATCGCGAAAATGACGATCGGGGCTTTTTTGCGGAAAAGCACATCTACATTGGCCACGGACGCTTTTCCGGAAACAGTGCTTTTCCGGAAAAGCATCCTGCCAATGTAGACGCGCTTTTTCCGGAAATACTTATAACGGAAAACTGTTCCGTTTTAAGCATTTCTGGAAAAGGGTGCCAGTGTAGACATAGCCTATATAGAGTAATAGATAGGTAGATAGGTAGGAAGGAAGGTAGGTAGGTAGGTAGGTAGGTAGGTAGGTTTTCCTCTGTTCCCCAGGATTCAAGTAGGCCTTTTCTAACACGATATATCCGTTCATCTCTATTTTATTATGTGATAAAATTTGTCCTTTCATATTCTGTGCCTGTGTGTGAAAGCAGCCAGTTTCAGAAAAGCTTTTCTCAGAGACTCATTGACCTCCTTGTTTCTCAGGCTGTAGATAACAGGGTTGATCATGGGCACCAGGACTGTGTAGAAGACGGAGAATAGTTTGTTTAGCAGGTTGGGGCTGTTGGTTGTTGGAACCACATAGATCGTAGTAAGGGTTCCGTAGAAAATAGTCACCACAATGAGGTGGGAGGAGCAGGTGGAAAAGGCCTTTTTCCTCCCAGAGCTGGACGGGATCCTCAGGATGGTGGTGATGATACACACGTAGGACGCCAGGGTCAGGAGACAGGGCACAAGCGTCCCTATGGCAGAGATAACAAATGTCACCAGTTGCAGAATCCGTGTGTCGTCACAGGACAGATTTATCACGGGGGAAAAGTCACAGAAGAAATGGTCGATTTCCTTGGAATCGCAGAACGTTAATTGGAACAAGAAAATATGTACAATGGCACAGCCCAGACAGCTACTCAGCCAGGACCCGGCCACCAGCTGGCCACACACGCGGCCGTTCATCAGCGCAGCGTAGCGGAGGGGCTGGCAGATCGCTAGATACCGGTCGTAGGACATGGAGGTGAGCAGCAGACATTCTGTAGCTGACATGACACCGAAGAAATACAACTGCATGATGCAGCCTTTAAAAGAAATGGTTCTGTCCCCAGACAGGAGACTGGCCAGCAGTCGGGGCAGAATGGCCGAGGTGTAGCAGGTCTCCAAGGAAGACAAGTTGCCCAGTAAATAGTACATGGGGATGTGAAGATGACGATCAGCCACCACTAGAGCAACGATGAGGAGGTTCCCGATCACGGTCACTAGGTAGATGGCTAGAAACAGCAGGAAGAGAAGGGCCTGCAGTTCAGGGCCATTCCCGAATCCTAAGAGGATGAATTCGGCAATGGGTGTTCGGTTTCTTCCTTCTGCTTTCTCCATGCTGTCTATCTAGAAAGACAAAAGAGTTAAATATTTGGTACATGCCCTCAGTTTGGCCAAACTGGACAGTCTCTACGGGAAAGAATGAATGGACACAAATCAGGCAGCCGAAAGGGCAACACACAGAAACCTGTTGGAGAACACTTGAACCTGCACTCATAAATGGATCTCCAACTCACCGTGTTGTTTCAGGCCAATTCGGCAAACCAAATACACAGGGAAGGGTTGGAACTGAACTTCAGTTACAAGTTTGATTCCTATCAGGGAGAAATGAGTAAAGACATTGGCTGGGTACTTTCCACATCCTAATGACATAACCAACCAACCTAGCAATGTTTACTTAGAGAAGGTGCCAATTGTTCTTATCAGCCTCATGTAACTTGAACAATCCAATTCACTATTTTTTCTCCTCTTCCCCATCTCCGTCTTCCCTTCGGGTATGTCTACACTAGCCCCCTAGTTCAAATTAGGGAGGCTAATGAGGGTGACCAAAATTGCTAATGAAGCATGGGATTTAAATATCCCGTGCTTCATTAGCGGTCGCCATTTTGGAAATTGACTACCCCAGAAGAACTGCCCGCGTCTACATGCCGCAGTGAAACGGGAGTTCGAAGTAAAGCCCTAATTCGAATTAGGGGGTATTCCTCTTGGAATGAGGTTTAACATCTAATTTGAATTAAGGGCTTTACTTCGAACTCCCATTTCACTGCCACGTGTAGACGCGGGCAGTTCTTCTGGGCTAGTCAATTTCCAAAATGGCGACCGCTGGGAACATGCTAATGAAGCGCGGGATATTTAAATCCAGCGTTTCATTTGCAATTTTGGTCACCCTCATTAGCCTCCCTAGTTCGAACTAGGGGGCTAGTGTAGACATACCCTTATTTATTATTGGATCTGGACTTTGAATGCTCCAGTCATGTGAAGAAGTGAGTTGTACCCACAAAAGCTCATGATCCCATCTACATGTGTTGGTAGTCTTTAAGGTGCTGCTAGACTATTCGCTGTTTTTTACGTTTTTTCCAGTTACACACTAACTTGGTTCCTCCTCTGAATCAGTTTGTGCTGTCGGTTACACTGGCAAAAAGTTGGACTAGGCAACACCTTAGAAATGCGCCACTCCCCTATAGAAATGACGTTGTCAATACACAGAGAAAGTCCCAAATACAGGTGACCCAAGAGCATGGAACCCTATTTTGTCACAGAAATGTCCCCTCTACCTACCTTAAACTCACCTGACATTGAAATAAAGACAATCAGGCTGGCATTTGGAAAAGTCTTTAGCGTACAATAGTCATATCAACTAATCTGGAAGACGTAACAGAAATCAAGAGATTGGAAAGGAAAAATATTTGGAGTTCAGCCAGGGGCGTATCTATCCTGCAGCCGGGAGGTGTAATTCCCAGCTCTGGTAGAGATGTAGGTTCATTTGGATCAAGCTAGCAGAATAAAAATATCAGTGTGAACACAGCAGGACAGGCAGTGGCGTGAAAGAACTAACTGTGCACATACCTGGGGTCTCAGATGGGATTGGTCCTGGGCAGCTACTCTGTGCTGTAGAGGTTACACTGGTATTTTTAACACAAGAACACAATCAAAATTACTGTGCATTGGTGAACCAGAAAAAGGAAATTCACTTTCCAGATGCAGTGTACACATCCCCCATAAGCCTGGCATGGAAACAGTGAATAAGGAAAAGTTATTCACGTATTCCCACACTATAAGATCTAGGGGGTCACCCAATGAAATGAATAGACAGGTTCAAAACAAACCAAAGGAAGTTTTTCTTCACTCAGCACACCGTCAACCTGTGGAACTCCTTGCCAGAGGATGTGGGGAAGGCTAGGACTTTAACAGGGTCCAAAAAAGAGCTAGATAGATTCATGGAGGTTTATGGCTGTTAGCCAGGATGGGTAGGAATGGTGTCCCTAGCCTCTGTTTGTCTGGATGTGGGTGAGAGGAGAGGGATCATGTGAGGATTCCCTGTTGTGTTTCCTCCTTCTGGGGCATCTGGCCTTGGCCACTGTTGTCAGACAGGAAACTGGGCTGGATGGGCCGTTGGTCTGACCCAGTCTGGCTGTTCAATCCTTAGAGGTGTTTACGTCCTGGCTTGACAGAGATCTGGCTGGGATGGTTGAGTTGGGATTGGTCCTGCCTTGGGCAGGGGGCTGGACTTGATAACTTCCGAGGTGTCACCCAACACTATGATTCTATGATTCTTACGTTCTTATGTTCTTAAGTCACAAACCAAAAGTCCAAAGAGGTGAAAATTACCTGAAGGTTTATCTAGCGGTCGTCTATTTGACCATGTCGAAACTAAAATTTGCAGCATGTGACAGATGCAGCTGAGAAGGTGACAAAGACACACACACAAACTAAACACAAGCGGGGGGGCTACAACCCGCTCTCAGGTACACCCGTGTAAATTGTAACAGCTGCATGTGGATTTACAATGGAAATCAAAGGTCAGAACCTGAGCTCAGAATCCAGCCACTTATAAAGAAATGTAAGCAAAATGAAAACGGAAACCCATCGAGAGAAATAAGAGAGACGTGACTATCTACAGGGTAGAATGTGCCGGGAGAAAAATGAGAAACCGGAGAAGAAAGGAAGAGATATAGACAGAATGAAATGAAAATACAGAGAGAGAGAGAGGGAACATAACGTAAGAACAGCCCAGTACCTTGTCTGCTCACAGTGGCTAATGCCAGGTGTCCCAGAGGGAGGGAATCGAACAGGTACTGATCAAGCGATCTCTCTCCTGCCATCCATCTCCCCCCTCTGACAAACAGAGGCTGGGGACACCATTCCTTACCCATCCTGGGTAATAGTCATTGATGGACTTAACCTCCATGAATGTATCTAGTTCTCTTTTAAACCCTGTTATAATCCTAGCCTTCACAACCTCCTTAGGCAAGGAGTTCCACAGATTGACAATGCGCTGAGAGAGAGAGAGAGAGAGAGGATACTATTTTTGTTTCGAAACTGTTACCCAGCAATAATCATCACATGGAGGGAAAGAAAAAGTGACTTGCGGTGAAAAATAAAATACACATGATGAAACTATAAACTAGATCAATTCATGGAGGACAGCTCCATGAATGGCTATTACCCAGGGTGGGTAGGAATGGTGTCCTCAGCCTCAGTTTGTCAGGCTGGGAATGGGTGACAGGGGAGGAATCACTTGATGTTTAAAACTAATAAGCGAAAGTTCTTCTGCAGACAGCGTGTAGTCAATCTGTGGAACTCCTTGCCAGAGGAGGCTGTGAAGGCTAGGACTATAATAGAGTTTAAAGAGAAGCTAGTTAATTTCATGGAGGTAAGGTTCATAAAAGGCTATTAGCCAGGGGATAAAATGGTGTCTTTGGCCTCTGTTTGTCAGAGGCTGGAGAGAGATGGCAGGAGACAAATCGCTTGATCATTGTCTTCGGTCCACCCTCTCTGGGGCACCTGGTGCTGGCCACTGTTGGCAGACAGGATACTGGGCTAGATGGACCTTTGGTCTGACCCAGTATGGCCGTTCTTATGTTCTTATTCCCTGTTCTGTTCCCTCCCGCTGGGGCTTGTGACATTGGCCACTATTGGGAGTCAGGACACTGGGCTAGATGGACCTTTGAACATAACCAGTTTTGTTCTAACCCATCTGTGATGCCCACGGGTGCTACCTGGACCAGGGGCACTCAACCCTCCGACCCGCCAGCCTGGGCTCCCTCTCACACTGTGCTGCTGTAGGAAACGGCAAACCCAGTCCTGATCCTACACTTCCACCAGCATTTGCACACCCAGCCGCAATTACATGCAGGTTCTTTGTCCAGTCTCTGCATGAGCCAACAATAGAGACGCTACAGTGAAGATACCCACCAGCTCACCAGCCTCGGACCCCAGATCTCCACCACGCTGCCCTGGTCAACACCCCAAGCAGTGTGGATCTGGTACACAATTCCCCTCTCCCTCAATGTGGGGAGGAACATGCACCCTTGGGCTAACCAACCTGGGAGTGTTTTTCTCACAAACACTTCACTTCATGGCAAACTGGTGTCGGCTGCAATACCAACAAGTGTGTGAACTGCACAAGGTAGATGTCAAGCGATGATCCTGGATGGGCCACAGCTCGAAGCCGATTCCTTCGCAATAAATAAAGAGGCACACGACGCTTAGCACAGTGGTTGTTGGACTCACAATGAACGTGCCGTTTCTCGCTCTGACTGGTGACAGCAGCCGATTGTCCGTGTCTCAAGGCACATGCTGCATTCCCCTAGCTCATTCTCTGTTGCCTAGTGTGGGGCATGAAGAAGAACCAATGATATCACCTCCTGCCTTATATAGCTTTGCCACAGGGCGGGAACCCTTTGTCTCAAAGCTTGGCTTCCAGACCAGTTTGTTGAAAACTACGGACATCTCAAGATGGAGTCTGGGGACACGGGGCCTGGTCACCTGCCCTTGGGGTGTCCTAGCAACCATTAATTACAGGCTCTCTGGAGTGTCCCCAGGAAGGCTCACTAACTGGGAGATGACGTCCTCCGAAGGTCTATTGTTTTCCCTAATGACTCAACAAGGACAAGTGTAGAGTCCTGCACTTGGGACGGAAGAATCCCAAGCATAGTTACAAGCTGGGGACCAACCAGCTAAGTAGCAGTTCTGCAGAAAACGACCTGGGGGTTACAGTGGATGAGAAGCTGGAGATGAGTCAACAGGGCGCCCTTGTAGCCAAGAAGGCTAATGGCATATTAGGTTGCATTAAGAGGAGCATTGCCAGCAGATCCAGAGATGTCATTATTCCCCTTTATTCAGCTTTGGTGAGGCCGCATCTGGAGTATTGTGTCCAGTTCTGGGCCCCCCACTACAGAAAGGATGTGGACGCATTGGAGAGGGTCCAGCGGAGGGCAACCAAAATGATTAGGGGGCTGGAGCATATGACCTATGAGGAGCGGCTGAGGGATTTGGGTCTGTTAAGTATGCAGAAGCGAAGAGTGAGGGGGGATTTGAGAGCAGCCTTCAACTTCCTGTAGGGGGTTCCAAAGAGGATGGAGAGAGGCTGTTCTCAGTGGTGACAGATGGCAGAACAAGGAGCAATGGTCTCAAGATGTGGTGGGAGAGGTCCAGGTTGGATATTAGGAAAACCTATTTCACTAGGCGGGTGGTGAAGCACTGGGATGGGTTCCCTAGGGAAGTAGTGGAGTCTCCATCCCTAGAGGTGTTTAAGTCTCGGCTTGACAAAGCCCTGGCCGGGTTGGTTTAGTTGTGATTGGTCCTGCCTAGAGCAGGGGACTGGGCTTGATGACCTTCTGAGGTCTCTTCCAGCTCTATGGTTCTCTGATTCTATGACTCATTATCGTGAACAAGCTCTTCCCAAACAGCTATTTAGAATGCAAATATTTTGCCTAGGGCGAGTTATTCTGCTATTACTACATTGAAATTCACAGACATCATGATATTCGTGACGTCAGCCACAAAACTGCATAAAAATAGGATAGTCCTATGCGGCAAAGCATGTAGCCAATGGCACCTTACGGTTGCGTCTACACAGCAAAGTTATTTCGGAATAACGGCTGCTATTCCGAAATAACTAGGCAAGTGTCTACACTACCATGCCGTGATTTCGAGATAATTTCGAAATAACAGACGGCGTATTCTGACTTCTGTCAACCTCATTCTACGAAGAATAACGCCTCTTCTGAAGTCGTTTTTTCAGAATAGAGGCTGTGTAGACATTCCTCTGCTGCTATTTCGAAATAGCTCCTCAGCAGGGCCATTCTAAGTTATACCTTCTGGGGCTCTAAATCGAGATAGCACGTTTACATCAGGGAAGCCATCTTTGGACTAATTTTGCGGCTTCCCTGCAGTGTAGACATGCTATTTCAAATCATAAAATCATAGAACGCTAGAACTGGAAGGGACCTCGTGAGGTCATCGAGTCCAGTTCTCTGCCCTCTTGGCAGGACCCAGCACTGTTTAGATCATCCGTGACAGGTGTCTGTCTAATTTCCTTTTAAATATCTCCAGTGATGGAGATTCCACAACCTCCCTGGGCAATTTATTCCAGTGTTTAACCACCCTGACAGGTAGGAAGTTTTCCTAATGTCCAACCTCAACCTCCCTTGCTGCAGTTTAAGCCCATTGCTTCTTGACCTGTCATCAGGGGCCAATAACAATAAACCAATAACAGTATAGTACAAGAAAAATGTAGCATGTCACACACATGCCTAGGAAACCGTTTTGTGTAGTCGTGTAACAGTCACCTGTTGCAGAAGGTGGGATCCCAAAGTTCCACTTCATTAGCCATCTTGTTATACCTGCTTTGTTTACAATTAAATGTACATCATTTGAAACCAATCAGGAGAGCATTCTTGGCTGCACTTTGGGGGCCCCATGGGGTCTGGAGGGGTAAGGGATCTGGAGCCAACATCAGCGGGTACTGTGTACTGTCGGGTTCTCGTTTTCCTCCCAACATCTGTTCCATCTCACTGCCACAATGAAGGTTCTAGCTGAGACGGCCCATCTAACCTAAGCCTTTATTTGACAGACTTTTCAATGGCCTTAAAATTTGGTCTCTGTTTGAATCTGCATCTTTTGGGAATGGAAATGCCCATGTTCCCAGGATGCAGACACGGGCAGTACAAGAAATGAGAGGTGTTCTTCACCTGCTCCCTTGATCTGAAGAACTTCCTGTTCTAGTAAACTAGACAGAATGTGTGGGCCTAAAGAGTATAGAAATCAAAGAACACTACAACTGGAAGGGACCTCGAGAGGTCATCGAATCCAGTCCCCTGCCCTCACGGCAGGACCAAGCACTATCTAGACCATCCCTGACAGGCGTCTGTCTAATCTGCTCTTAAATATCGCCAGAGATGGAGATTCCTCAACCTCCCGGGGCAATTTATTCCCATGTTTCACCACCCTGACAGGTAGAAAGTTTTTCCTAATGTCCAACCTCAACCTCCCTTGCTGCAGTCTAAGCCCATTGCTTCTTGTCCTGTCCTCAGAGGCCAAAGGGAACAATTTTTCCCCTCCTCTTTGTGACACCCTTTTAGATACTTGAAAACCGCTATCATCTCCCCTCTCCGTCTTCTCCTTTCCAAATTAAACAAGCCCAGTTCTTTCAACCTTCCCTCATAGCTCATGTTCTCTAGAACTTTAATCATTTTTGTTGCTCTTCTCTAGACCTTCCCCAATATCTCCCCATCTTTCTTGAAAACGTCACCTAGGCATTGTCCAACCTTAAGAAAGTGATAGAACTAGCAAAAGCAGTGAGGGGTCCCGTGGCACCTTATAGACTAACGGAAGTGTAGGAGCATAAGCTTTCGTGGGCAAAGACCCACTTCGTCAGATGCATGTAGTGGAAATTTCCAGAGGCAGGTATAAATATGCAGGCCAGGATCGGGCTGGAGATGACGAGGTGGATCCAATCAGGGAGGATGAGGCACACTTCTAGTGGCTGATCTGGAGGTGTGAATTCCAAGAGAGCAGAAGCTGCTTTTGTAGTTAGCAAGCCATTCACAGTCTTGGTTTAATCCTGAGTTGATTGTGTCAAACTTGCAGATGAACTGTAGCTCAGCTGTTTCCCTTTGAAGTCTGGTCCTGAAGTTTTTTTGCTGCAGGATGGCTACCATAAGATCTGCAATTGTGTGTCCAGGGAGATTGAAGTGTTCCCCTACAGATTTTTGTATGTTGCCATTCCTAACATCTGATTTGTGTCCATTGATTCTTTTACGTAGGGACTGTCCAGTTTGGCCGATGTATATAGCAGAGGGGCATTGTTTGCACATGATGGCGTATATTACGTTAGTAGATGTGCAGGAGAATGAACCAGTGACAGTATGGCTGATCTGGTTAGGTCCTGTGATGTACACCTGTGATGTACACCAAGAGCCAAACTTACTGATTACCGTGGCAAACACACCCAAAGCATCCTTTTTAGCTTTTATTAAAGACACACAAAAAAGAAAAGAAAACAAATGCCAATCTGGAATAATGGGTGTTTAGCTGGGACAAGTTTTCTGAAAGGAAATCAAAGGCTTGATTTGACAGACTTTTCAATGGCCTTAAAATTCAGTCTCTGTTTGAATCTGCATCTTTTGGGACAACACAACTAAGTTAGTAGCACTTGACTAGAGCTGTCACGGCTGTTGATAAAGTCTGACCCCACGGCCTATAATAACAAAACACGACAAATATACACAAAAGGGATAGAGATGCAGCCGTGTTAGTCTGGTCTAGCTAAAGCAAAAGACAGGACTATGTAGCACTTCAAATACTAACAAGAGGGTTTATTAGGTGATGAGCTTTCGTGGGCTAATAAACCATCTTGTTAGTCTTTAACGTGCTACATAGTTCTGTCTTTTACACACAAAAGGGGTGAGAAACAAAACAGAAGAACAGAAGAGCGGCCAGACCGTCCTGGCTGCCCATGCACCCTGATGGAAGGAAATCGATGTGAGGTTCCCCAACCCATCGGCTGCAAGAATTGTCCCCTCTTCCGATTTGCAGCCGCGCACCTATCTCGGCCAAAGCCCTGCCGTGCTACAGCGAGCTCGGCTTGTTCAGAGACCGCCCGGGGGTCTGGTTCCCCCAAAGAGAGGTCCTCTTTTGAACTCCTCCAGTCCGCTGGTTCCAGTTCCTTCTTGGGGTTCAGCCATAATGGATAGCAGCTAAGAACACAAGATCGGCTATACTGGGTCAAATCAAAGGTCCATCCAGCACAGAGTCCTGTCTGCCCACAGTGGCCAACGCCAGAGGGAGCGAACACAACTGGGAATCCAGTGAGATTTTCAATAACTCATCCAGAGGCTGGGGGTAGGTGGGTGGGGTCAGTCGCCATGTGCCGGAACTCAGAAGACATGATCCCAGTGGTCTCTTCCGGGCTTCATTTCTGAGTTGGAAACGGTTGAGCCAGAACAGCTGATTCGCCATGCGAGGGCATGGACTATCCAATGGATCACAGTGCCCCAAGGGCACCCAGGGATCTACCTCGTCACCGTGCATTGATCAGCCAGGAACACAATCGGGTGAACTGTGAGACCAATGGGAGCTTGGTCTTTGAAACTGGCGAGGTTGGCCCCGTTATTCGGGAGGATGGCGTCTGTCTAGGGGGCTAAATGCGTCTCAGTGGGGTGGAGTTTGAGCCCACCACAGTCCACGGTAAATGTTTCCTCCTGTCATTCATGTGAGATGAGGAGAGGAGATATTCCCCATGCAAAATGGGAGGGGGAAACTGAGGCACATAATGGCGTCTTTGCAACATCCAAGGCCCTCGCCATGTATGTGGTGTAGGTATTTACATCGGTTTCATCCGGGCCATATCTGAGGAGTTCTCAGCCATGACCAGCCTTTAATGTCATAATGTCCTTGTGAGGAAGACAGGTGTGATGATCCCTGTTTTACGGCGGGGGAAACTGAGGCACGGGGAAGCTTAAGTGATAGATATAACATCACCCTAGGAGCCTGTTGGCACCAGCCGGCGTCTTACCCCTCCGCCCCAATGGAACGACACCCAGTCCCTGCCAGAGGACGGCCTGTGCCCACTGCTTGTGGGATTTGGAGACACAATTCCCATTTGTTTCTGTTTTCTCAGTTTCTGCCTCAGTCACCGTCTACCTGCCCCAGGCCAGGCAGGGTCCAAGGGAAGGGCAGGAAGGGAGCGGAGAGGCCTGAGAGCCGGTTGAGGGCTGGAAACCCACAACCAGACACCTTGGGCAGGACGCCAGGGTTGTCAGTGTCTTACCCAGTTGGGGGTGATCAGCTTGCACGTGTGTGTGTACATGAGGGGGGTATGCATGTGTCCGTGTGTGTCCGTGTGTGTGTGTTCGTGTGTGTGTCCGTGTGCATGTGTTCGTGTATGAGTGTATGTATGTGTATGTGTGTGCATGTACATGTGTATGTGTGTGTGTGCATGTACATGTGTATGTCTGTGTGTGTGTCCGTGTGCATGTGAGTGTGTGTGTTTGTGTATAAGTGTATGTATGTGTATGTGCGTGCATGTACACGTGTATGTTTGTGTGCGTGTGTGCATGTTTGTGTGTATGTGTGTGTGCATGTTTCTACATGTGTGTGCATGTGTGCATGTGTGTGTGAATGTGTGAGCATGTGTTTATATGTATGTGTGTGTGTGTGCATGTCTGGTTCTACATGTGTGCATGTGCGTGGTTATGCGGATGTGTACGATTGTGCACACGTGTGTATGTGCCAGCACGCGTGTGTATGAATGTGCATGTGTGAGTGTGCATATGAGTGTGTGCGTGTGTGTGTGTGTGTGTGTTGGGCTAGCGGAGGGCCAGGTCCCAGGAGCACTGTCAGCGCTGTGTGAACAGGGAGGGCGGCAGTGCCTGTGGGCGTGTAGCTCTTTCGTCCGATGCCGTGGCGGCGGCGGGGCGCGGGGCCGATCTCAGTCAGGATGGAAGCGTGACGCTGGCCCGGGACACACGCTGCGCTCACGATGATTCCACCGGAACATCTCCGCCCGTCGTGCCTGAACAGGGCTCGCTGTGTCCCCGGTCTCTGCGGGCAGCGGGCGGTACCGAGCTGCCGCCTAACGGGGGGCTCTTTTACCGCCCCACCGGCATGGGTTCGTGCCCTGGGACTCGTGCCGCTGAGGCCTGAGGGTATCTGCAGCATCAGCCCTGTGCTTGCCAACTTCTCCGAGCAGGGCCCAGATCTCCGGCCTCTCCCCCAGCTGGGGAGACGCGGGCTTCTGTTTCAGCGCCTCCACTTGCTCCATTCAACCAAAGCTGTGAAGGGGGTGTGATCCCAGGAGCTGTGGGTTCAGCAGAGGGCCCTAGAAGAGCAGTGTATAGACAGCAGAGCAATGTCTGTCGCAGCTCAGGTACATTGGCTGACCTCACCTTAGAAAGAGGAGACTAAGGGAGGATAGGAGAGAGGTCCATAAAATCATGGCGACTGTGGAAAAAGTGAATAAGAAACAGTTATTTACTTGTTCCCATAGCACAAGCACTAGGCCGCCAAATGAAATGAACAGGCAGCAGATTTAAAACAAACAAAGGGAAGTTTTTCTACAGGCAGCGCACAATCAACCTGTGGAACTCCTTGCTGGGGGATGTTGTGAAAACCTGGACTTTAACAGGGTTCAAAAAAGAACTGGATACATTCATGGAGGAAAGGTCCAACAATGACTATTAGCTAGGATGGGTAGGAATGGTGTTTGTAGCCTTTGTCACAGGCTGGGAATGGGCAACAGGGACGGGGTGACTGGATGGTTCCCTGTTCTGTTCACTACCTCTGGGGGAACCTGGTATTGGACACTGTGGGCAGACAGGACACTGGGCTGGATGGACTTTTGGTCTGACCCAGTCTGGCTGTTCTTATGTTTTTATGTATTTATCTGCACAAGCCCCACAGAGCATAGAGTTGTGCTGTTGCTTTGCAGGAAAGAAACTGAGGCACGGTGAGGCTAAGGGGAAGGAGAGGGGTGAACTCAGGTGCTCTGAGCTAATGAAGTTAATCAGCTGCTCTCTCTGAGACCTGCCATTGAAACTTGCAGTGCCCGGGTTATTATAGAAGACAGGTACCGTTTATTTTGGTATTATTATTGGCTGATTACGAGTAGACTCTGTGTTTCCTAACCTCTAAATTTACACTTCTAAAGGTGCTCAGAGTGCTTAGGTTCACTGCCCTAGACAGGGGACCTAGCTGCACCTAAATACATTTAAAAATCCACCTTAGAGAAACTAAACCAGCACTCGCACTGAGCTTTGAGGAAAACCAAGATGAGAACGCCAGGGTAGGACCTCAGCTACTGGATGTTCATTTAGTTGTAGCGGTCGGTGACTTCGGAGTGTCACCATTTTGTCCAAGGAAATCCCCATAGCCAGCCTGACAGGATCCAGAATATGCTGTTCTCGCTCACGCAGGCATGCCAGTTTACCCCTATTCTAGCTGAAACGTATGGCATGAGAACACACTCTCCTAGTTCTTCCCAAAAGCTCTCCGCTTATTGGCCGCCCATCTCCTCAGTGCGTTGTGTACTTCTTGGTTTCTCAGGGTGTAGATGAGCGGGTTGACCAGAGGAGTCAGGACGGTGTAGAAGACCGAGAACACTTTGTTCAGGTCTCGCAACGTGCTGGTGTCCGGGAGCATGTAGACAATGATGATGGTCCCATAGAAAATTACAATCACCATGAGGTGGGAGGAACAGGTGGAGAAGGCCTTCTGCTTTCCCCTGGTGGATGGGATTCTCAAGATGGTGGTGATGATGAAGATGTAGGAGGCCAAGGTTAATAGACACGGTGTCGGTGTGAATATAAAGGCCATGACCAAGGTCACGAGTTCAACAAGGGAGGTGTCACTGCAGGAGAGGTTCATGATGGGGGAGAAATCACAAAAGAAATGGGGAATTTCGTTGGAGTCGCAAAAAGTTAATTGGGATGCCAAAAAGATCACGACGCAATTGGCCAAAAAAGCACTTATCCAAGAACCAGCCGATAGCTGAAGGCAACATTTGGTGTTCATCAATGCTGTGTAATTCAGGGGGTTACAGATGGCTAAGTACCGGTCATAGGACATCGCGGCCAGGAGATAACTTTCGGCAGCTGCCAGGGAACCAAAGAAATAAAATTGGGAGATGCAACCGCTAACGGAGATGGTCCTGTCCCCCGTCAGGAGACTGGCCAGCAGCCGGGGCAGGATGGCGGAGCTGTAGCAGATCTCCAAGCAGGATAAATTCACCAGGAAGAAGTACATGGGGGTGTGGAGGTGCCGATCAACCACAACTAGAAACATGATGAGGATGTTCCCGGACATTGTAGCAAGATAGATGACTAGAAATAGGAGGAAGAGAAACAACTGGAGTTCTGGCAGATCCCCAAATCCCAGGAGGATGAATTCTTTGACGAATGTTTGATTTCCCATACCTGCATTTGCCATGGGGTGTAAAATCCAAGAAAACCTGGAGGGGAAAATAAAAAATAGACAGTCATCATGCAATAGATCCCATTGGAAAATGGATTTTCCATTCTGTGGGTAATTCTAACGTTGCAAAATGGTTAGAACCTGGGTGAAAAAAAAATGTAATTTCAAAAATTCTCAGGGAACAAAGATTCTGCAAATTTTGGACTTGGAAACGTCAACATTCTGTCTTTCGATAAAATGTATCCTTTTTTTGCTAATGTCAAAACATTTCACCGAGGTAAGGTCAAGGTGGAAGCATTTTGATTAGATTTCTCAGTCTTTTGAAATATTAAATATACTAGTGTCTAAATAACGTTAATAATAATGCATTGGTAAAATAGAATGTTAACATCTACTGTGCTTTTGAGCGACTGTGCAGCCGTCTGTCTGTCAATCTGTCCATCCATCTGTCTGTGAGCCTGTTTGTTCAAGAGCTCCTACTAAACCCTACGAGCTAGGGCCGCCAAATGTGGATTGCTCTTATTATCATGGAATAAGCGTCCTCTTATTGTCATGGAAAGCAAGGTCTGGCTTTGTTTGCGCCTGGAAAATGGTTCCAAAAGGACACAGCTGAAATAGAATTCATTTGCATATGCAACCTTATCAATTTAGGATTGAATACAGATCTCTACTGGTTAATGAAGTACAAAGGCAATTTCCCCGCTCTGGATATTCAGATCTCCACGCCAAATGCCGGGAATGCCTCACTTCCACCTTGAGTTGATTAGCCATTCACTCAAGCAACTTCTCCCTTATATACATCCCTTCTTCTGTACCTTCCGCTCCCATTCATCTGACGAAGTGGGTTTTACCCATGAAAGCTGATGCCCTAATAAATCAGTTAGTCTCATAGGGTGTGTCTAGACTACAGGGTTTTTTCGACAAAACTGGACTTTTGTCGACAAAACTATACCTGCGTCCACACTGCCTTTGAGTTATGTCGACATAACGTTGACAAAACTCAGCAGTTTTGTCGATGTATGTAAACCTCATTCTATGAGGAATAACGCCTTTTATCGACAGAGTTCTGTCGATAGAAGGCATTATTGCATCTACACTGTCCTTTGCGTCCACACTGTTATGTCGACAAAGCGGCTTGCTTTCTCGACAGAACTGGATGTAGTCTAGACGCTCTTTGTCGACAGAAGCTTTGTCGACAGTATCTGTCAACAAAACTTCTGTCGACAAAACCCTGTAGTCTAGACATACCCTAAGGGTACATCTACACTAGCCCCTTAGGAGGCTAATGAAGGTGACCGAAATATCCTGTGCTTCATTAGCATGTTCCCAGACGGTCACCATTTTGGAAATTGACTAGCCCAGAAGAACTGCCCACAGAGAAGGGCGATTCCGAAATCAACCCCTTACTTTGAATTACCAGTTAAACCTCATTCCACATTTACCTTACCTCATTCCATGAGGTTTAACTGTTAATTCGAAGTAAGGGGTTTATTTTGGAATCACCCTTCTCTGCCGCGTGTAGAGAAGTTCTTCTGGGCTAGTCAATTTCCAAAATGGCGACTGCCCGGGAACATGCTAATGAAGCGTGGGATATTTAAATCCCTCGCTTCATTTGCAATTTCGGTCGCCCTCATTAGCCTTCCTAGTTCAACTAGGGGGCTAGTGTAGACATACCCTAAGGTGCCACAGGGCTCCTAGCTGTTTTGGCAGATACAAACTAACACAGCTCCCCTTCCGAAGCTAAGAAAGGTAATTACACAGTGTCTGCAACCTAAGGGGGTATTCTCAGATGAACCACAATGGTAGCTGTGACAATGTTCACAGAAATGTATGTCATATTTCTAACATTTTTCCATCAGCCAGAAGCAAGGCTGGGAATGTAATCCAACCCATTGATGGGAAGAAATCTAACACCAGAGGGAATAAAATACCATTCTACATGGAAAGCAGATTACTGGCATGGCATATTGAGCCGGAGACACAGGGTTATCGAATTGTGACAGGCTTAGCGGAAACAGATGCACAGTGGAAACCATTTGCAATACATGACCACGACAATCTACTGGTCTTGATGCTGTTGTGTATTTTTAAACAACACCTGCTGGCCCCTTATCAGATAACTCACAAAGCTTCCTGTTCTACAGAACATACTCCTAACAACAGCTATCTAGGCAGACCAAGAAAAAGTCAGTAAAGTAGCCAATAGATAAAAATAGTATCGTAATAAGGATTTTCCATTAAAAAAATTATAAATTGGTCCCCTTTCGCACCCATATGAAATATTTGAAATGAGCATTACATGTATTGTGTATTGGCTTTGGGCTTCTTATGGGCTGGACAACCTGGATAAATCGTCTGAGGTCAATAGGATGAAGGTTAATAAGGACAAATGCAAAGTGCTCCACTTAGGAAGGAACAATCCGTTTCACACACACAGAACGGGAAGCAACTGTCTAGGAAGGAGTCCTGCAGAAAGGGGTCTAGGGGTCACTGTGGATGACAAGTTAAACATGAGCCAACAGTGTGATGCTGTTGCAAAAAAAGCAACCATTTCTGGGAGGCATGAAGAGGAGTGTTGTGAGCAAGACACGAGAAGTCATTCTTCTGCTCTACTCTGCACTGATTAGGTCTCTGCTGGAGTATTGTGTCCAGTTCTGGGAATCACATTTCAGGACAGATGTGGAGAAACTGGAGAAGGTCCAGGGAAGAGCAACAAGAATGATGAAAGGTCTAGAAACCATGAGCAATGAGGGAAGACTGAAAGAATTGGGCTTGTTTAGTTTGGAAAGGAGAAGACTGAGAAAGGACATGATAGCAGTTTTCAGGTATCTAAAAGGGTGTTACAAAGATGATGGGTGAAAAATTGTTCTCCTTGGCCTCGGAGGACAGGACAAGAAGCGATGGGCTGAAACTGCAGCAAGGGAGGTTGAGGTTGGACATTAGGAAAAACATCCTACCCGTCAGGGTGGTGAAACACTGGAATAAGTTGCCTAGGGAGGTTGTGGAATCTCCATCGCTGGAGATATGGAAGAGCAGGTTGGACAGACACCTGGCAGGGATGGGCTAGCTGGCGCGTTGTCCTGGGACTGGACTCGATGACCTCTCGTGGTCCCTTCCAGTTCTACTGTTCTATGATTTTATGGTTTCCACAATTCACTCTCTCTCTCTCTCTCTCTCTCTCTCTCTCTCTCTCTGCCTCTCTCCATACATTTTTCAGTATTCCAGTGAGGCAGAACATAAACTCAAAGGTAAAATCCAGCCCTGAACAGAGGTGATGGAAGACCAGCTGCCCGGTCTGGTCCATCTGTAATTCTGACATAAATGAAAAGCAGAATGGAGATCAATTTACCTCTGTGATGGGTCTATTGCTCGCTGGACTGGTGTGATGTGACCCGTTCACTCAGCCTTTCAGGAGCAAGATTCAGGACCCCCGTCAATCTTCTAACCCCATTCCTTCCTGTTCTCTGTTTCCAGCACAAAAGGGATGACGCGCTGACCATTTAGGTGCCTTTGGAGCTGGTGATGTTCTTGGCACCATGCATCTTGCCTTCTGTAAAAGCACACCCAGTGTTTGCATTACTTATCCTTCATGCCGCACAGTGAAATCTCCCTGGACATTTCTGCAGATGGGGATTTTCAATTGCCACCAAGGGAAAATTCCAAGATGAGGCGGGGGAGGCGATATCATGTGTTGGACCACCTTGCATCGAGGAGAGAGACGAGTTTTTGAAAAGTTGAGATACTGTCGAGACAGTCAAACTCTTAACCTCAATAGCTACATCTACACTGGCATGATTTTCCGAAAATGCTTTTAACGGAAAAGTTTTCCGTTAAAAGCATTTTCAGAAAAGCGCGTCTAGATTGGCAGGATGCTTTTCCGCAAAAGCACTTTTTGTGGAAAAGCGTCCGTGGCCAATCTAGATGCGCTTTTCCGCAAAAAAGCCCCGATCGCCATTTTCGCGATCGGGGCTTTTTTGCCGAAAACAGTCCTGTGCTGTTTACACTGGCCCTTTTGCGCAAAAGTCTTTCGGAAAAAGACTTTTGCCCGAACGGGAGCAGCACAGTATTTCCGGAAAAGCACTGACGATCTTAGATGAGATCGTCAGTGCTTTTCCGGAAATTCAAGGGGCCAGTGTAGACAGCTGGCAAGTTTTTCCGGAAAAGTGGCTGATTTTCCAGAAAAACTTGCCAGTCTAGACACAGCCAATAGGAAAGAAATTGGGTGAGTAGATTGGGTATCCTCACGTAAGAGCGGTCAGACTGGGTCAGTCCAAAGGTTCATCCAGCCCAATGTCCTGTCTGTCGACAGTGGCCAATACCAGATGCCCCAGAGGGAGGGAACACAACAGGTAATGCTCACATGATCCCTCTCCTATCACCTATTTCCAGACAAACCTGAAGGAAAATTCTTCCTCTCTAGTACATCTGCACTACCCCCCTAGGCTACGTCTACACAGCAGGCTTTTTGTGCAAGAGTTCTTGTGCAAAAGGTCTTCTACAAGAGCGTGTCCACGCTGCCATGTGCTTTTGCGCAAGAGTGTCCATGGTAGTGTGGACGTTCTCTTGCACAAGAAAGCTCTGATGGCCATTTTAGCCATAGGGGTTTCTTGCGCAAGAAATTCATGTTGTCTGTCTACACTGCCTTCTTGTGGAAGAGCTCTTGCGCAAGAGGGCTTATTCCTCATGGGGAGAGGAATAACTCTTCCGGAAGAAGCCCTGTTTTCCGACGCTGCGCTGTAAATTTACTTGCACAAGAACGCACGTGAAGTGTAGACGTTCTGCACGTTTTTGCGCAAGAACAGCCGTTTTTTGAGACTGTTATCTTTGTTATCTTCTCTTCATGTCAACCCATTCTATTTGGCAAAATAAGGCCACAGTCACATGGAGAGATGGGCACCACGCTGCCTTGTTAGGTGCCCAACTCCCCAAATCTGGAATCTCCGAGAGGCATGAAAAGCTGCTCGTCTGCTGCCCAACCTGACAGGCCCCAAACGCTGAGTTTTCACGATCCACGTTCCCTTTTCAGATCTCCTGTTCCCTCTGCATACATAGGTGGGAGCCTAAGGCACAGGGTGCTCCACACAGTAGGACAATTTAGATGTTCCTCTAGTTTGCCAGCTGGACCACTGGCGACAGGGTAACATGAAGGGATTGCTGTGAGCTGTGCCGCCCCTGCCCCCAATTTGTCTCCTTCTCCTGCCTCAGTTTCCAGACCTGGGGGGTCTGGAACGCTGCCTACGAAGCCCTGCACCAGTTCTGTGTCATGCTGCCTCAGGTCTGTGAGCCAGTCCCTTCCAAGCCCCATGTAACCAGTAAGATGGGGAGGGACCTCCCCCTCCAGCAAAGGGGGAAGGGACAGATAGTCCTGGGGTGGGAAGAACATGGGGGGAAAGCTAGGGGGATTCTGGCAGCCCCAGAGTTGGGGGATTGGAAGGTGTGAGGGGTGGATGGAAGTTCCAGCCCCAGGTTGGTGGGGGGGTACCACAGCTCTGGGGACGGTGGTAATTCGTGGGGTGGGGAAGATGACACCACCCAGGGAAGCTCGCAGCAGCCATGTTTCTGCGGGACTGCAAATGGGCAGTGGGGACATGGGGGGTACCTAGGGGATGGGGGATGGACAGCAGGAAAGTGAGGCATACATGTGAGATGAGGGATGGGCTGTGGGAACATGGGGAACCTCAGGAATTGAGGATGGGTGGTGGGTACCTCGGGGAGGAGGGCAGCAGAAACATCAAGAGAACTTTGAAATGGGTGAAGGGCACCAGGAAGATAGGGGTATCTGCAGTATGGGGGATGGGCACCAGGAACATGGTGGGGTACCTGTGGGACGTGCATCTTGGCTGGGAGATGGAAGAGCAGGATGCTGGGTAAAGAACATAAGAATGGCCAGACTGGGTCAGACCAAAGGTCCATCCAGTCCAGGGTCCGGTCTGCTCACAGTGGCCAATGCCAGGTGCCCCAGAGGGAACGAACAGAACAGGGAATCATCCCGGGATCCCTCCCCTGTCATCCAAGAATTCATCTAGCTCTTTTTTCAACCTTCTTAATGTCCTGGTCTTCACCACATCCTCTGGCAAGGAGTTCCACAGGTTGACTGCACTGAGTGAAGAAAATACTTCCTTTTGTTTGTCTGAAACCTGCTGCCTATGAATTTCAGTGGGTGACCCCTAGTTCTTATGTTATGGGAACAAGTAAATACCTTTTCCTTATTCACTTTTTCCACACCAGTCATGATTGAGAAGCTGGAAATGAGCCAACAGGGCATCCTTGTAGCCAAGAAGGCTAATGGCACATTGGGGTAAATTAGAAGGAGCATTGGCAGTAGATCTAGAGAAGTGATTATTCCCCTTTATTCCGCACTGGTGAGGCCACATCTGGAGTATTGTGTCCAGTTCTTGGTCCCCCCACCCCATTGAAAGGATGCGGACGCATTAGAGAGGGTCCAGCAGAGGGCAACCAGAATGATTAGGGAGCTGAAGCACATGACCGATGAGGAGAGGCTGAGGGATCTGGGTTTGTTTAGTCTGCAGAAGAGAAGAGTGAGGGGGGATGTGAGAGCAGCCTTCACCTTTCTGCAGATGTTCCAAAGAGGATGGAGAGAGGCTGGTCTCAGTGGGGGCAGGTGGCAGAACAAGGAGCAATGGTCTCAAGTTGCAGTGGGAGAGGTCTAGATTGTACAGTAGGAAAAACTATTTCCCTAGGTGGGTGGAGAAGCCCTGGGATGTATTCCTAGGGAGGGGGTGAAATCTTCATCCCTAGAGGTTTTTTAGTCACAGCTTGACCAAGCCCTAGATGGGATGTTTGAGTTGGGGTTGGTCCTGCTATGGGTAGCGGCTGGATTTGATGGCTCGCTTAGGTCCCTTCCCACCCTAGGAGTCTATGATTCTTTGATCACCCCAGTGATCTCCAGCTTTTCCACAGGGTTTGAAATTGACTCGTCTTTAAAGATGTTCCGGTGATCCGAAATCTCTATGCAATTTGCCAAATAGCTGCTGCGCAGCAACTGACCAAAAACCTGATGAAACCATTTTGGAAATCCAAAATATCTGAATGTAGCCAAGAGTGGAGGAGGGGCAGCGGGCCAACAAATGAAGACAGTTGAGCACCGTTTCAGGAAATGTTTTGATTACAATTAAAATACCTTAAAACATGGCCATAACGTGGAGCGTTTTGGTGAGCGACTCTATTTGGGGGACGACCATTTGAGAAGGAAGATGAAACCGAGACACAGAGACAGGACAACTTGGCTAAATGCGGGAGCCAGGGCTCGATGACCCTATGTTTCTATACAATAGCCTTTTCTTAAGAGCAGTTGCTTAAGAAAGAAGAGTTATAGTCACCACTGATATGGCCCAGAAGGTATCTGGACACCATAATTGTTTTAAAAATATATCTTTCCAGTGCGGAAGGAATCACCTTTTTTTTCAACTTTGTTCTGTAAGGGTGTGTCTAGACTACAGCGTTTTGTCGACAGAAGTGGACTTTTGTCGACAAAACTATACCTGCGTCCACACTGCTTTTGAGTTATGTCGACATAACGTCGACAAAACTCAGCAGTTTTGTCGACGTATGTAAACCTCATTCTACGAGGAATAACGCCTTTTATCAACAGTTCTGTCGATAGAAGGCATTATTGCATCTACACTGTCCTTTGCGTCCACACTGTTATGTCGACAAAGCGGCTTGCTTTGTTGACAGAACTGGATGTAGTCTAGACGCTCTTTGTCAACAGAAGCTTTGTCGACAGTATCTGTCGACAAAACTTCCGTCAACGAAACCCTGTAGTCTAGACATACCCTAACTGAACCTAAGGCGAAACTCATATTTTCCTTCCCTTAATCTCGGCCCACACACAAAAAGAGTGGAAACCCACTTTCCTTCTTGTCAAGATAGAAATGTAGGCACAAAAGAGACCTCCAGAGGTCATCCAGTCCACCCCCAACTGCTCTGAGGTGGAACTAAGTGACCCTAAACCATCCCGAAGAGCTGTTGTTGCAACCTATTCTTTAAATCCTCCAACTAGAGAGATTCTGCAGCCTGCCTAGATAATCTGTTTCAAAAGTGAACTCTCCTGGGAGCCGGAAAGTTTCTTCTTATACCTAACCTCACATTTGGCCTCTTGTGTAAATAGATAAATGCCTACGAAGACACAGTGTGGCCATGCACCCGGCGGGTGCTGAGTTACGTTTCAACCAGGCGGAGCAATAGCCTCGTACAGTGAGGAGCAGAAGGTGTTTCCTCTGGGAGTGGGAGGTTGGTTGCGCCGGGAGAATAGTTCATTCTGTCTGCCCAGAAAACATTGCGCTAACTCCCCGGCCTCAGCTCGGTCAGACGGGGTATGCAGGGCGAGGCAGCCTGGCACGGAGAAGGGCTCAAATACCCGGAGAGCTCTGCCCTTTCCACAGGTTGGAGGCAGAGCATGTTCTAACGCAGCTGCTCCTCCGTTCGGGTCGATACAGATCTCTCCACTGGGAAGACCCACATTCTCCAGAAGGAGGAGAGAAAGAAACGGAGCCAATGAACCTGGATCCTGGTTGCCAAACCCTGGGAAATACGGGTCCATCACGTCAAGCTGGAACCACTCCGTGGTTGCAGGTGAGCACCGTCCACAGAACGGAAAGTCAGTCCCACCTCCCAGAAAGGGGCATGCACGTGCTTTGTGGTGATTCATCGCTTCTGCCTCACCTCCCCCAGGCAGTGCCCATCCGCGGGATGAGCACCATTTCACAAGGGGGACATTGAGATGTGTCTCGTGAAATGCCCTCAACTAGGGATCTGTGCTAATGCCACCAAGATGGCCAATTCACCCAACCTGAGGGTCTTCCTTGGTGTGGTCCCTCCTGAGGTTGGTGCATGGTGTGAGCGTGACCAGCCTCGCTTGCACGGTAGCACGTCGGCTTGTTTCTGAGTTCCAGAGCCGCCCCCGTCTCCTCCAATGCCTTGCTCGTTCCTGTCTTATCAGCTCACCATCATACTGGCGTGCAAAGGGTCCCTCCCCTACACATCGTGGGTTTTTTTTCACGTTTCCTAAAATCTAGTTTATTGCTGTGACAGGGCTATCGTGAAAAATTCTCCAGCAAAAAAGAAAAGGTGTTGTCTTTCCCCCCACCATGTCATTCTCATCAGTGTTAATACATGAGGATGAATGAGGGGGGATTTGAGAGCAGCCTTCCACTCCTTGAAGGGGGGCTCCAAAGAGGCTGGAGAGAGGCAGTTCTCAATGGTGAAAGATGGCAGAACCAGGGGCAATGGTCTCAAGTTTCAGTGGGAGAGGTCTAGGTTGGACATTAAGAAAAGCTGTTTCCTTAGGAGGGCGGGGAAGCGCTGGGATGGGTTCCCTAGGGAGGGGGTGGAATCTCCATCCCTAGAGGTGTTGGCTGGACACAGCCCTGGCTGGGATGGTGGAGTTGGGGTTGATCCTGCTTTGGGCTGGGGACTGGACTCCGTGACTCCTGAGGTCTCTCCCAGCTCTAGGATTCTATGAAAGATTGACCCGACTTCCTTATCCATGACAGAAGCCGGCGTCTTGTGAGGGGGAGTGAAAATAATGATCCCTTTCCCTACAGACCAAGGTCTATTTGATTAATTTGTGTGAATCCTAACCGAAGACCGGTACCTAAGGACAGGAATCAATCCGTCCAAGATTTCACTGGATGTCCTTATTGGTGTGGGGCCCTGCTGAGGCAGGGCATCATTCAGGCAGAAGGGAAATGCTGCTTTGAAGCATCATGGTTAAGCTCCTGTATGTCAGCAGGAGGTCTATGATAGCAGGGAGGGAAGCGGTCGGATTGTCACCTCACTGCTTGGCTTACCAGAGGAATAGCTGCTCGAAGAGGTCTTCCTCTGATGTGGCCGAGGTTGGGTCTACATTCAGTTCTCACACTTGAAGATGGCCAGGCAGCCTTACGTTGTCGTTGTTGTGCTTAAATGAAGCACCCGGGATCTTTTTCAGGGGGATAAGGCACCACACCAGTTATTGGGCATGCATGGATCAATCAACACTTCATCATATGTCTATGATACATCGCACTCATGCACTCACACACAGATACACAAGGACACGCCGTCTTGTTACCAGTAGTTGCTCCCCCTAACTGCACTGGCCAGGTGAGTTAGATGGGGGAGGGGTGGAGCCAGGCTCCTGCCGATCCGGATCGATGCTCCCATGTTGACAAGAAGAAAACCCGGGATCCCTCTGCAAGATGCCTCCTATTTATCCCTCTCATGCAGCCAGTTAGTCATCACCTCGCCTTTCCTAATGCTGCTTCAGAGAGAGTCCTTCCAAGGGCCGGCACTTGCTCCTTGACTCCCAAGCTCCTCTGCCTGTCCAGTTTTCTTTTCAATGAGCTCACTTCACAGGTATTGTCTTGGATCTGGTTCCAAGCCCCCTTCCATCCTTGCAACTGCTGCTGGAGGTGCTCACCTTTCAGTCTCCATTCACACCTCGTTCATTTCAACAGGGCAATCAAAGAAAGGGGAGAGATCTCAAATGACATTTTTCTTTACGTTAACTATTCCTAAGACCTATAACATAAAGAGCTTGATACAAAGTTTCTTAATACAAGGGATTCTATAAGAACACTTAACATAAAGACATATCTAAAAAGATCAAGATCTATCTATCTATCTATCTATCTATCTATCTATCTATCTATCTATCTATCTATCTATCTCCACACACCCCCTCTATCTATCTATCTATCTATCTATCTATCTATCTATCTATCTATCTATCTATCTATCTATCTATCTATCTATCTATCCCCACACACCCCCTCTATCTATCTATCTATCTATCTATCTATCTATCTATCTATCTATCTATCTATCTATCTATCTATCTATCTATCTATCTATCTATCTATCTATCTATCTATCTATCTATCTATCTATCTATCTATCCCCATATACCCCCTCTATCTATCTATCTATCTATCTATCTATCTATCTATCTATCTATCTATCTATCTATCCCCATACACCTCCTCTATCTATCTATCTACCCCCATACACCCCCTCTATCTATCTATCTATCTATCTATCTATCTATCTATCTATCTATCTATCTATCTATCTATCCCCATACACCTCCTCTATCTATCTAGCTAGCTAGCTAGCTAGCTAGCTATAAGGAAAGTTTCTCTTAATTCAAAGTTATATGAGAATGATACATGGTTATATGGAAATGTTACAGAGATTTATCCACATCATCTGGTAACCAGGAAAGAGGCAGGAGGTTTTAATGGAATTAATTCGTAATGTTTGAACACCTTTCCACTCAATGTTCTTAACGGCACCATTTATTTTTTTGCTCCTAGACTCAACCCACGGTGGACACAGAGTGGGGAAACCAAACGGCCATCACGCAATTCATCCTTCTGGGATTTGGAGACCTCCCTGACCTGAGAGTTCTCCTCTTCCTCGTGTTCCTGCTGATCTACATGGCAACCGTGGCCGGGAACACCCTCATTGTTGTGCTGATTGTGGTCGATCGGCATCTTCACACCCCCATGTACTTCTTCCTGGGGAACTTGTCCTGCTTGGAGATTTGCTACAGCTCAGACATCCTGCCCAGGATGCTGGCCGGTCTCCTGACTGGGGACAGGACCATCTCAGTCAATGGCTGCTTCACACAACTCTATTTCTTTGGTCTTCTGGCATCTACGGAATGCTACCTCCTGGCGGTGATGTCGTACGATCGGTATTTAGCCATATGTAAACCCCTGCACTATTCAGCTCTTATGAGTAGCAGGTTTTGCCTCCAGTTGGCTGCCGGGTCCTGGTTAAACAGTTGTTTGGCGACTACGATCTTGATATTATTCATGTCGCAGTTCATTTTCTGTGGCCCGAATGAAATTGACCATTTCTATTGTGAATCCCTCCCGTTGATCAAACTCGCCTGTGGGGACACACACCTGATCGTATTGATGGTTTTCGTATTTGCCTGTGCATTCACCCTGCCTCCGTTCCTACTAACCCTGACGTCCTACGTGTGTATCATCACCGCGATCCTGAGAATCCCTTCCACCACCGGAAGACAAAAGGCCTTTTCCACCTGCTCCTCCCACCTCATGGTGGTGACCATTTTCTATGGAACGATAATGGTTGTCTACATGCTACCGACACTTGATTCCCTAAGAGTCCTCAAAAAAATGCTCTCTCTTTGCTACACCGTCTTTACTCCCCTAGTAAACCCCCTCATCTACAGCCTCAGAAACAAAGAGGTCCGGGAAGCCTTGACCAACGTTGTCAGGAAACGTGGCTTTCACAAGAAATTGCCGGGAAGCCTATGTCATTACTGAAGTTGCCTATGTGATGTAGGCAAACAGGCCTCATCGAAATTAGGCTGAAAACTCCCCTTGAACATATCAGCATGTAGCAGTCGGTACCGCCACATGGCACCCGGTAACCCACATATTTATCGTTCATACAGGGCTCTGATTATTTCATGGAATGCATGCCATATGAGGCATCATATGACAGGTCATGAGTTGCTGAAACCTGTTGGTCTGTCCCAAGGCGCGTCTGAGTCGTGTGGACAAAGCTATCGAGAACGAGCATGGTTTTGACTGAAATGTGCTATGAGTGTGCTAGTGATGTGCAAACAATTCCAGTTCCAATGGCTGTTGACTACTCAGTAATCAAATGTATGACTCAGCTTCAAAAGACCCACACAACTAATAATGGGACACTTCCAGCTCACTTAATTAGCCTCATTAGCACCTGTCCAACAATTGACAAGTACTTTTTTCCCTCTGTTATAAATATCTTGGTTGCAGTTATTTCCACTCCAGCCCATCTGAGGAAGTGGGTTTTACCCACAAAAGCTCATGATCCTATAATAGATTTTTGTTCGTCTCGAAGTCCACAAGACTACTTGCTGCTTGACTATGGTGACTCAACAAAGCCCAATAGTACATGCGTGGGCTAGGATCTGCCAGGTGCATGGACGAAAGATTTAAAACAAGCCACAAAATTAATCTCAGGAGACCGGTTCAGACTTCAGTGAGCCTTCAAGGACTGTAATTTCTAGTGGGTGGAAAACACTACTTAGTCTAATCACTGTCTGGTGTAATAAGAGTTACGTTTTTGTCTGTGCACGTATTTTTATTTTGTGTGGTAACCATCTCTGTCCATTTGTGCATGCCACTTGTAATCATGTAAAATCTATCTCGTTATAGTTAATAAACTTGATTTATTGTTTTTAGCCTAAACAGTATTTTGCTTGAAGAACTAAGGAATTCTCTGCTCAGTTAGAAAGGCTAGTCTGTCTCCTCTCCATATTGAGGGAGGGACAAACAAATGGAGACAATCCATGTGGAGTTACTGCGTCTGAGAGTTTAACAACCCTCACGGAGCCCTTGAAACTCAACTGGAATGGGAGGTTGTAGACAATTCTAGCAATCTCTCGTATTCAGCACCGGATGATGGTATTTTTCACTGTGATGCGGGTGAAATATTCAGTCTTGGTGAGGAATATGCATCACATTTGATACTGCGCAGAAATGTCCTGGTGTGTAAGAGACACTGAATATCCAAGCATGTCTCTGTGTACATCCCCTGTTGTTCACTGTTTCTCTGTGTTAGACAATAAAATCCGGTAATCAAATTCTGGGAGTCTAATAGAAAGGGTTAAAACAAACAAAAGGAAGTTTTTCTTCACGCAGAGGACAGTCAATCTGTGGAACTCCTCGCCAGAGGATGTTCTGGAGAGCAGGACTTTCACAGGGTTCAAGAAAGAACTTGGAAAATTCATGGAAGTTAGGTATATCGATATTTATTCGTCAAAATGGGTTGGAATCGTGACCCTAGACTCTGCCAGGGGCTGGAAATGGGTGACAGGGGAGGGATCACTTGATGATTCCCTGTTTCTGTTCACTCCCTCTGGGCACCTGGCCCAGAAGACAGGACAGTGGGCTGGATGGACCTTTGGTCTGACCTGGTCTGGCTGTGCTTATGCTCTTAAGTAAATAAAACACAGTGGGCGACTGTGTGAGAAGTTTTATGCCTTCAGATAATTTCTTATGCTCCCAATAGGATGACTAGGAGTACATCTAGACTACAGGCTTTTGTCAACAGAGACTTTGTCGACAGATACTGTTGACAAAGCTTCTGTTGACAAAGAGCATCTAGATTACAGCCAGTTTTGTCGACATGAGAGTGTAGACGCACAGGACAGTGTAGATGCAATAACGCCTTCTGTCGACAGAACTCTGTTGACAAAAGGCGTTATTCCTTGTAGAATGAGGTTTACCACCATCAACAAAACTGCCGAGTTCTGTCGACGTTATGTCAAAAGAACTCGGCAGTAGTGTAGACGCAGGGATAGTTTTGTCTACAAAAGTCCACCTGTAGTCTAGACACACCCTAGATGTCCTGATTTTATAAAGACAATCCCAGTAATTAGGGCTGCATCGTACATATGTGTCTATGACCCTCCCCGCTCCATCATGACTTTCCACTCTTGCTATCGGGTCATTCCAGCCTCCAAGGAAGCCAGGCAGAATCCAACCGGCGCTGAGGTCCATGTTGTCTGTCTACGTGGAAGGCACAGAGAGGGAGGTCGCCTTAAACCTGGAGCTTTTGACGGGGCCCCGGATGGAGTGTGGATAAAGTCATCACCCATCATTTTCTCATAAGAAACCATTTTTTGTCCAAAATAAAGGCGTGGCCAATGAAAATACGAACTCTCAGTACAGCATGAAGGGGTGTAACCCCAGAAAATCTGCCATCCCCATCATGGTGTCTATTACTGTCCCAAATGTATCCTCCTACGAAACAGCCACTTCCATGGTAGTCCTGGTGCCATGGATAGCTCCGTTCAATGCAGCGGCCCCTCCTCTGGGAGAGAGGCAACTGGAGACCAGAGGATGCGGCTATCACCTTCCAATGGGCAGACGTTCTGAGGTGCCAAACATGGGAGTGGTGGTTCAGTCACTTGGGAGCACATCAGGGCTTGGTCAGAGGGTCTGGCCATGAGGGAGAAACGCAGGGCCACAACTTGGCGGAAAGGATTCCCCAGGGGGCCTAGTGGATTTAGGCACCGAAATCCCTTTGACACAGCTCTCAACCCCCTTAGGCTGCCCTGAGAATCTCAGACCAGACAGCCAATGGACTTCTGCCACGGCAGGTGGAACCTCGGCATTTCCATCTGGAACAAAGACCCCGTGTAAACAGCAATGCCCTGGATGGGTGGGAGACCCCTTGCTGAAGGCGTGAGGCCTACGACTGTTGTTGCACCGACCATTCCCTGTGGGGATCGTTCCATTGTCTGAGGTGGCTCCCAGCGGATGAAATTTGGAAGGAAAGAAAGGTGGGAAGATAGGATTATGCGGGACTGAGCCAGGTGGAGAGGTGTCGGCTGCTGAAATGGAAAGGCGAGAAAGGAGGAACAAGGCTGACAAATGATGTACAGAGAGAAGTGAAAAGGGGTGTGAATCTGTGAGAAGGATGGGCCCTGAAGAACACAGGACCTCCGTGTTGTGTCATGAACTGTGGAGCTCCTGTTTTGCTAGGAGGATGGGGAAGCCCTGGGATGGGTTCCCTAGGGAGGGGGTGGAATCTCCATCACTAGAGGTGTTTAAGTCTCAGCTTGACCAAGCCCTGGCTGGGTTGATTTAGCTGGGATTGGTCCTGCCTTGGGCAGGGAGCTGGATTCGATGACTCCTGAGGTCTCTTCCAACCGTAGGATTCTAGGATTCTATGAACACAAGTGGATTGTTCCTAATTACTGAAATGTAACACAGCACATTCATAGAATCATAGAACCATAGAGCTGGAAGAGACCTTAGAAGGTCATCATGTCCAGCCCGTTGCTCTAGGCAAGACCAATTCCAACTAAATCAATCCGGCCAGGGCCTTGTAGATCCCCAACCAGCCTCACAAATTCCTCCTCCACACTAGAGTAATTTTACTGGATTTAATGATGAACTTTTGTGTTTATAAAGTTAGGACACATTCACAGAAACAGGTTTACAACACACAGAATTGTTGAACATCCCCCAAATAAGTGATGGGCTTAAACTGCAGCAAGGGAGGTTTAGGCTGGACATTAAGAAAAACTTCCTACCTGTGCGGGTGGTGAAACACTGGACTAAATTGCCATGGGGGGTTGTGGAATTTCCATCACGGGTGATATTTAAGAGCAGATTGGACAGACACCTGTCAGGGATGCTCTAGACAGTTCTTGGTCCGGCTGGGAGGGCAAGGGACTGGACTTAATCACCTCTCAAGAGCCCTTCTAGTCCTAGTGTTCTGTGATTTTATGAATATTGGTGAAAAATCCACATTTTTGGGGGGGAATAGCTTTTCCAAATACATTTCATTTTTTTTTGAGGAAAACAGATGATTTTTTTTCCTCTTCTTTTCCTCAGTTAAACACCTAATTTTCCATCCAGAAAGGTTTTGGCAGAAAACGTTTACTGGCCCCCATGACGACAGGAGAAATTGCATGTGGCCTTAGGAAGGTAGCTGCCTCCTGCCCTTTGTTTGTGCTGTCGAATCAAAAGTCCCTGCGGAAACTCCCTTGAGTCGGTCGTTTCAACATCCCACAGAGAGACGCAGTCAGGAGCAATGCAGCCTTCCTCTGAAAAGGCACAAATATGAGCACGCGTCCCTCCTTCATAAAGAGCTTGATCTTACAGATGGCCATAGCATTGGCAGATCTCTTGGTTGCTATCTGGGGTCTTCATCCTAGTTCTGGAGAGACGTGAAAGACCAAAGTGAGCCGCGAGACCTTCCTACTCCTCACCCACCACTGTGAGATCAGAGGTAATCCCTTCAAGGTCCTGCTCTTGCTTAGTATGAATTTGGAGCTATCAGTCGTTACTTGTTTTTTTCTCATTGGCTTCGATTTTTAATTCATCTCAACTCCTCCCTATTTTGTATTAAGCAACCAAGTGTAGGCTAGATCCTATGCTAGATAAGGCTACATCTAGCCTACAAAGAAAAGTCAGGTACGCAAATTGAGAACCTTTCTCCACTTTCCTTTCGAAAGAGGCCTTTCCGAAATTTGGCGTGTCTACACAGCACCAAATTTCAGAAAAACCTGTTCTTTCGAGCCATCCCTTCTTCCTCATAAAACAAGGTTTACAGGGATGGTGAAAGAGCACGGCCACTTTTCCAATTTTTTTTCAGAAAAGCGGACACATTCCTTGGACGTGACATTGGGAGACAATTGTTCTCCTTGTCCTCTGAGGACAGGACAAGGAGCAATGGGCTTAAACTGCAGCAAGGGAGGTTGAGGTTGGACATGAGGAAAAACTTCCTGCCTGTCAGGGTGGGAAACACTGGAATAAATTACCTAGGGAGGTTGTACAATCTCCATCACCAGAGATGTTTACGAGTAGGTTGGATAGACATCTATCAGGGATGATCTAGGTGTTGCTTGGTTATGCCGTGTGGGCAGGGGACTGGATTCGATGACTTTTGAGTTCCCATCTGGTTCTGATTTTATGAAATCCAGCTTCTATCCTTGAAATGCCTCTTGCCAAAATCTGTCATGACCTCATGCTAGCCCGATCTCACAGTCGGTACATTGTCCTCATTCTCTTGCACCTGTCAGCCCCTTCCAAAAGCATTGACCGTGCTCCTCCTGAAATCATGTTCTCCTTTGGCTTCTGCAACTCTGTCTTCTCCAATCATTCCTTCAGCATGTGCTTCAATAGATGTCCCTCATCCCCTCTCCGCATTTTTGAGGTGGGGTATGGTAGGGCTCTGTCCTGGGTCACCTTTTTGGTTCTCCACTTTATCTTTGAGTGATCTCAACCACAAACACTCATTGATCTACCTTCTCTGTGCTGGCAATTTACAAACCCACCTCTCTCCTCCTAACCTCTCTCCTGCTGTCCAAACTGGGATCCGACGTCTGGCTGCGTGTGTTGCAGGCTCTCTTTCGACTCAGCCTGTCTCTCAGACATCCCTTTGTGGTGGCCACGCCATCCGTTCTACTAGACAATCTCTCATTCCTAATCCAGATGCCAATATCTCACCTCCACTTGACCCATTCTGCCATTCTTCATGGCCCACTCTTGCCTCTCTGTCTTGCGCCCTGGCCACTAGACAACTGCTCCCTTAATTTTTCTTCTTGAGACAACTAAAAGAGCAACCAGTTGAGCCAGCTACACCAAGATAAGATGAGGCGGCTATCTCTGAAATTGACAGCATCCCTTTATAAATGCTGGGTTTTGTTCTGATGGAAAACAACGAGGGCAAAACGAAACCACTTCATTCCAAATTTGGGGGCAATGAATATTCACCAAGCTCAGGAAAAAACTCAGGGCTGGCACGAATTCTGTCCTGTCATTGGTAGAAATTCTCCTTGATGGCTGACTTAGGTTCTGTACAAAACTAGGATGAATTATCATGACTAGATTGAAGAGTGTGAGATGAAAGGGAGAGGCAGCAACCTTTCAGTTATATTCATCGGGTTCATTAAACTCGTCTGCCGTGAGGTGTGGATTGAGACACGTCTGACAGATTCGCGCATCCCCTTTCAAATGTCAGTGGAAAAGACGGGGATTTTTGAGCTTAGAAAAGCAGAGACTAAGAGGGAATAGGACAGAGGGCTATAAAATCATGACTGGTGTGGAGAAAGGGAATAAGGAAAAGTTATTAACTTGTTCTCACAACATTCAAACTAGGGGTCACCCAATGAAATGAAGAGGTAGCAGGTTGAAAACAAGCAAAAGGAAGTTTTTCTTCATGCAGTGCACAGTCAACCTGTGGAACTCCTTGCCAGAGGATGTGGTGAAGACCAGGACTTTAACAGGGTTTCAAAAAGAACTAGATAAATTCATGGACCCGTCAATACTGATTAACCAAAATGGGTCAGAATGGTGTCCCTAGACTTCATCAGGGGCTGGAAATGGATGACAGGAGAGGGATCACCAGATGATTCCCTGTTTCTGTTCACTCCCTCTGGGGCATCTGGCATTGGGCACTGTGGGCAGGACACTGGGCTTTTTAATCTCTCTTTATAAATTGTCCTGCAATGTATGTCCTGCCATTTAATTCATTGTTCACTCTCCCTGGTGTTTACCCATCTGGCATTTTGATAGAGAACCCTCCTATTTCCCCCAGCCTCTGTTTTCTTAGGATAAACAAGCCCCATCCCTTGATACCCCTGTGGTAAGGTCGGTTTTCCAGTCCTTGGATTATCCAAGTGTCAATGACTGGGAGATGACATTATGGAATCTGCATCACTGGAGCAGGTTGGATAGACATCTGTCAGGGATGGTCTAGACAGTGCTTGTTCCTGCCAGGAGGGCAGGGGACTAGACTTGATGACCCCTCGAGGTCCCTTCCACTTCTGATGTTCTATGGTTCTGTGAATCTATATTAGGGTATGTCTACACTACCCCGCTAGTTTGAACTAGCGGGGTAATGTAGTCATCCGTAGTTGCAAATGAAGCCCAGGATTTGAATTTCCCGGGCTTCATTTGCATGAAGCCGGCCGGCGCCATTTTTAAATGCCGGCTAGTTCGGACCCCGTGCTGCGCGGTTACACGCGGCACGGAGTAGCTAGTTAGGATTAGGCTTCCTAATCGGATTAGGCTTCCACGCGGAGTACAGCTAGTTCGGATTAGATGCCTAATCCGAACTAGCTAGTCCGTGCCGCGTGTAGCCGTGCGGCACGGGGTTCGAACTAGCCGGCATTTAAAAATGGCGCCGGCCGGTTTCATGCAAATGAAGCCCGGGAAATTCAAATCCCGGGCTTCATTTGCAACTGCGGATGACTACATTCCCCCGCTAGTTCGAACTAGCGGGGTAGTGTAGACATACCCTTAGTGTTTAACTCTATGGCACTCACGTTATGTTGTCTTCTTTGTACAACTAAAGCGGCGAGGAGTCCTGTGGCACCTTATAAACTAACTGAAATGTTGGAGCATCAGCTTTCGTGGGCAAAGACCCACTTCATCTTGCATGCATCTGACGAAGTGGGTCTTTGCCCACGAAAGCTTCTGCTCCAACAGTTCGGTTAGTCTCTAAGGTACCACAGGACTCCTCGCCGCTTTTGCAGATTCAGACTAACACAGCGACCCCTCTGATATTTGTTTAACTAGATACAGCCTATGGCAGATGGAGACTGGGGAAATCAAACGCTGGTCACTGAATTTACCCTCCTGGGATTTGGGGACTGCTCAGAACTTCAGACCGTTCTCTTCCTGCTGTTTTTCACGATCTATATCATGACCATGGCTGGGAACATCTTCATCCTTGTGCTGGTGGTGGCCGATCGTCACCTCCACACCCCCATGTACTTCTTCCTGGGGAACCTGTCCTGCCTAGAGATCTGCTACAGCTCTACCATCCTGCCCCGGCTGCTGGCCAGTCTCCTGACGGGGGACAGGACTGTTTTATTTAGCAGGTGTTTCCTGCAATTTTATTTCTTCGCTTGCCTGGCCGGCGCCGAGTGCTATCTCCTCTCCGTGATGTCTTACGACCGGTATTTAGCAATATGCCGGCCCCTGCATTATGCGTCCCTGATGCATGGCAGGTTCTGCCTGCAGCTAGCTGGCGGGTCGTGGCTCAGTGGATTTCTTGCTAACTCGGTCACCATTGTTTTCATGTCGCGGTTAACGTTCTGCGGGCCCAATGAAATTGACCATTTCTTCTGTGATTTCACTCCCATGCTCAAGCTTTCCTGCAGCGATGCTGAGTTCATGGAACGTGTGGCATTCACGCTGGCTGCCGTCTACACGCTGCCCCCTTTTACGTTAACGCTGACGTCCTACGTTTATATTTTGATCTCCATCCTGAGGATCCCTTCCAGCAGGGGGCGGCAAAGGGCCTTTTCCACCTGCTCCTCCCACCTCATCGTGGTGACCGTTTTCTATGGAACCCTGAGCATGATCTACATGCTGCCGGGCTCCACCATGCGGAGAGACCTCCACAAAACCTTCTCCGTTTTCTACACGGTCCTGACCCCCCTGGCCAATCCCCTCATCTATAGCCTGAGGAACAGAGAGGTCAAGGAGGCCCTGAGAAAAGCACTCAGGAAATTGGTGGCTTCACAACCTTGCAAGCCTCTTTGAGGGAAAATGAATTGGAGTTGCTTCAGCGCGGAAGCTGGTTGGTTCTGGAGGCTCCCTTGCTCTAGATCTTTGCATAATCCTAGAAGAAAATTTGGGGGTTACAGGTAGATTACAACTCACATTTGGACTTGGACTACCTACAGCTGCTGTACGAGAGAGTAAAAAGACTTGGACTTTTCAGTTTAGAAAAGAGGCAACGATGGGGGATAGGATAGAGGTCTATAAAAGCATGAGTGGTGTGGAGAAAGTGAATAAGGAAAAGTTATTGACTTATTCCCACAATATAAGAAGTAGGGGTCACCCAATGAAATGAATAGGCAGTAGGTTTAAAACAAACAAAAGGAAGATTTTCTTCGCTCGGCACACAGTCAATCTGTGGAACTCCTCGCCAGAGGATGTTGTGAAGAACAAGGTCCAAAAAAGATCTAGATAGATTCATGGATGTTAGGTCCATCAATGGCTATTAGCCAGGATGGGCAGGAATGGTGTCCCTAGTCTCTGTTTGTCTGGAGGTGGGTGACAGGGGAAGGATCACATGAAAATTACCTATTTTGTTCCCTCCCTCCAGAGCAGCTGTCATTGGCCACTGTGGGCAGATAGGCCATTCTGGCCATTCTTATGTATGGATAAATTTCAGAGGGGTAGCCATGTGAGTCTGTTTCACCCAAACCAGGGAGGAGACTTTATGGCTCATTTATTGGGCAGAAGCTATTGTGGGCTGGAACCCACATTTTCAGATGCATCTGATGAAGTGGGATCCAGCCAATCAAATCTCAGGCCCAAATTTGTTAGTCTTTAAGGTGCCACAAGGACTTCTCCTAGGTCCCCCCTACCCCCCCCCCCCCCCCCCGCCCGTAAGGATATTTTTTCTCAGCTCAAGCAATGAAAATCCCATGAAGCACCACATCCTCTGCCCAAGAAATTAAACTGTGATGCATCATGGGAGATGTAGTCTTCCCATGAATCTACCCTGTAACATACAATAGAGTCAGGAACCTCTGGAACTTGAGCAGTTTTGAGACGTGGTTGCAGCATCTCAGAGTCAAAATATTTCTTTCCATTTCAGCTTGGAATAATTGTTGTAGAAATTAGTAATTCAGAATACCCACCAGCCACTAATTACATAAGAACATAAGAACGGCCGTACTGGGTCAGACCAAAGGTCCATCTAGCCCAGTATCCTGTCTGCTGACAGTGGCCAGCACCAGATGCCCCAGAGAGGGTGGACTGAAGACAATGATCAAGCAATTTGTCTCCTGCCATCCCTCTCCAGCCTCTGACAAACAGAGGCCAGGGGCACCATTTTATCCCCTGGCTAATAGCCTTTTATGGACCTAACCTCCATGAAATTATCTAGCTTCTCTTTAAATTCTGTTATAGTCCTAGCCTTCACAGCCTCCTCTGGCGAGGAGTTCCACAGGTTGACTACACGCTGTGTGAAGAAGAACTTAGTTTTAAACCTGCTACCTATTAACTTCATTTTTTCATTAAAAATTCTTCATCAATTCTACTTCGTTGATTACATGCAAAGGCCGAATGATGCTTTCACAATGGCTTTACATATGTCTAAACATCTAAATACAAAGCAATTACACCCAACCAGTAATAAATATTTATAAAGAGCGAACAAATGCAAAGCACTAGGCCTACTAACACCATGTTCGCTGACTCCAACTTATTAAGGAAAGTAACAACATGTTAAGAGTTCATACAATTATCGTGTACTTCTTGGACTTGCCATGAATGTTGGAAAATTTATTCTTTTGTTTAAACCCGTTGATCCAAACCTTTAATAATCTAATCAGGACTTCTTCTTCAAGGATCTGTCGTTCCCTGTGGTCAGAATATTTCCCCTGTTCTTTACTTGCAAAAAAGGATGCCATCTGTCCAGATTCAACCTCCTACTGTCTGAAATCAGCGCTGTTTGCGGAAATGCTATGCTGCTCCTGTTCAGGCAAGAGCCCTCTTGTGCAAATGCTTTTGTGCAAGAGGGCCAGCGTAGACAATGCGGTATTGTTTTGTGCAAAAAAAGCCCCGATGGCGAAAATGGCGATTGGGGCTTTTTTTTGCACAAAACCGCGTCTAGATTGGCATGGACGCTTTTCCACAAAAAGTACTTTTGCAGAAAAGCGTCCGTGCTAATCTAGACGCTCTTTTCTGCAAATGTGGAATGGAGATGTGAATATCAACGGAGGGGAAATTGCCTTTGCAGTGCATTAACCAGTTAAGTTGGAGGCTGCTAGCGAATCCCCCCTCACTCTTCTCTTCTGCCGAAAACCACGCCCAAACCCTTCAATGTAGGAGGCTGAGAAAGCACTGGGCAGTCATACAGTATTAAGCAGCATCACGAACATTGTTCCATTTATCCTTCTTGGTGAAATAAAGAGACCCACTCACTACAATATTGACTTCCCGTGGTCCGGCAAATCCTCTGGCCCCTTGATGTCAATGATTCACATTGCCTGGGTATCTATCCCATCAGCCTTTTCCCCTCCTAAAACACATTGTGCATGTCAAAAATAGAATTCAAAAGTGACAGAAACAATGAAACATGCAAACTCGCATTGCTCTTATTTTACAGATGGACACCCATTGGAGCGTCTCAAGAAAGTGATCACTCTCGCAACACTGAAGAGCAGTGAAGCGGATTTGTTGAGGAGCTTTATCTAGGAATTCTCCATACTCTTTATCATCCTTCCTTCCTTCCTTCCTTTCTTCCTGCTTATCATGCAAATATTGACAACTTGTCTAGGTGCACTAAACAAAATTGAGAGTTACCACTAAACACTCACCTGACTTTGCTTTAACTGTTGCTCTATTTTTTTAAATGTGTTTTTTCCTCCTCCTTTCATTCCTGCTGATAATTTCTTCCTCCTTTACCCAAGAGGAGCTGGTAGACTTGGAAAGCTTCAACAAAACTGATCCTTGTTTAAATTGGTGTGAAGAGAGAATTTGGCCTGAATTTTTCATCCCCTAAGTGTATTTTTATGCTATGAACAGAGGAAATGAATATACAGTTCTAACAGATTTTATACGTTAATTGGGAAAATATAAATTTCTACTGAAGTGCCTTTATTAAAGATCTCAAGAAGTCATTGGATAATGGCTTTGTGTTCCTCATATGCCTAGTGCTATACTAATGTAAAACAGAGGCTCTCAACCAGGGTTCCATCCTGTGTTGAATACATTTTGTTTTGTGCACCAAGGCATGTGTGGATGTGCACCACCAGTAGAAACATATACTCGGCTAATCAGTTGGGCAGCACCTAAATCTCATCAGGGTGGCTGCCCACTTGCTTAGCTTACAGGGAACACTGCTCTCAACCCCACCAGATCTGTCAGGCATACCCTAAATTTTATCTTACTTAAAATATTTGCTTACAAAATTAGACATAAAAATACACATAAACAAGTCTTTGGCAGTATGAAAATTGAGTTTGTACTGACTTTGCTAGAATTTTTATGTAGTTTGTCATAAAACTTGGCCAGTGCCTAGTAGATGAGTTTATGTACCTCTTGGAAAACCTCTGAATTTCCCAAGGGGTATGGCTGAGAACCATTGATAAGACGTTCCAATGGTTAGATTCTGCACTTATCGATAGAGGTGTCGTTGCAGAGGTACTCCAGTAAAACTGACGGAGTTACTCCGGTTTACACTGGCGTAGCTGAAAGTACATTCTCTCCCAGTGCAGCTACACAGACTATAGTTATTGATGTAACGATTTTGTATATATCGTATCTGTTTTGCTTCCCTCATTTTGATAGGCTATTTAAAGTAGAAGAGTTACCCGGTGTCTCTTGGGACCTTAACTCAAATAAGTTTTGGTTTTAAATCATTATTCTGGGGTGGGGATGGGGAGGAGGGAGTCAGGATGCAAGTTGCCCTAGGCAGAGAGGACAACGCCAGACCTCTCTCCCTTCAGAAGCTTGGGGCCAGGTCAGAAGTACATCTCCATGAATGCTGCAGATGCAGCAGGCACAGCTGGGGGAGGGTTGCATGGCCCCAGGCTGGGGGTCAGACACACAGACAAGCAGACAAGCAGACAAACTCTCTGAAATATACAATAGATAGCAGTCCTGTTCTTTGTCCTTTGCTGGCCCGATGGGGTTATGGCTGTCCTGGTTCCCATCTCTGCCTCCTTGCTGCCCCCTTGTGGTCATTCTGGAGTATAACTGCCCCTCTTACCATATCCCTCCCTTTCCACTTCATGAGAAACAATCCCATTCCAGGCACATCCCATTGTCCTGGCAGAACCAAACCCCGACCTCACTTAAGAGGAAATTGCCTACCACATTTGGTGATCCTAGCGCTTACCTTTTAGGAGGAGTTCTTAGTATCATAGAATCATAAAATACTAGGACTAGAAGGGATCTCGAGAGGTCATCGAGTCCAGTCCCCTGCCCTCATAGCAGGACCAAATACTGTTTAGACCATCCCTGATAGACGTTTATCCAACCTACTCTTAAATATCCCCAGAGATGGGGATTCCACAACCTCCCTGGGCAATATATTCCAGGGTTTAACCACCCTGACAGTTAGGAAGTTTTTCCTAATGTCCAACCTAAGCCTCCCTTGCTGCAGTTTAAGCCCATTGCTTCTTGTCCTGTCCTCAGAGGCCAAGATGAACAAGTTTTGTCCCTCCTCCTTAAGAAATCCTTTTAGATACCTGAAAAGGGCTATTATGTCCCCCCTCAATCTTCTCTTTTGCAAACTAAACAAACCCAAGTCTTTCAGCCTTCCTTCCAAGCTCATGTTCTCTAGACCTTTCATCATTCTTGTTGCTCTTCTCTGGACCCTCTCCAATTTCTCCACATCTTTCTTGAAATGCAGTGCCCGGAACTGGACACAATACTCCAAACTTCCTGAAGAAACAGAATCAGAAATGGATGGATGGATGGATGGATGGATGGATGGATGGATGGATGGATGGATGGATGGGCACACAAACTCTCGCACAGCAAAGATATTTCAAAATAACAGCAGTTATTTCGAAATAACTTTCCTAGCATCTACACAAGCCAACTGCTATTTCAAAATTAATTCGAAATAGCAGAGGGCTTATTTCAAAATGGGTAAACCTCATTCAACGAGGAATAGCGCCAACTTCGAAATTGCTATTTCAAAATAAGTGCTGTTTAGATGCTTATTTCAAAATAGGGGGCCTTCAACCCTATCCAGGGTGCCTTGCTGGCCGCCCTGGCCACAAGGTACGATCTGACTTGATGCCCTGCCAGAACCAGTTCTGGCTGGCCTTAAAAGCCAATCAGTGTGGATGTGCTCTTTTGAAATAGCAAAAAGCTATTTTGCAATACATTTTGTGTGTAGACACATTATTTCGAAATAAGATACTTCAAAATAACTATTTCAAAATTAGATATTTTGGAACAATGCTGTAGTGTAGACATACCCTCACATATATAGTAAATAATGAAACACATATTAGTAAAACTGCTACAATATGTATTATTTTATTTCCCCCGGTTACCTTTTTATAAAGATCTCTAGCTCAGACATTACCAATGGGATATCTTTATTTTAGAGAGAGTTGAGGACTGAATTGCTCATGACCTAAAGACAAGGGAAAAACAGGATTTGCTGATAATTCTTTGCATTCCACAATATTGATGTTTTCACCAACTTACAAACTGCCGATAGAAATATACGAGAAAATCATTTTGATCTATCTTTCCTACTCTGAGCCCACCACCCTCATTTTAGCAAAGGTAGATTAGTACTTGATAATAAGAGATTTACTTATTCTATTCAGCCAAAAGAATAATGGTGCACTAACAGAAGTGTGTACACACACATATTTCAGTTATAGTGATAGAAATGTGTTAGTCTGGTGTAGCTGAAACAAAAACGGGACTATGTAGCACTTTAAAGACTAACAAGATGGTTTATTAGCTTTCGGGGGCCAGACTCACTTCCTTAGATCAAATAGTGGAAGAAAAGTTCAGTTATGGAATTAAGTCAAGGCACCATTAGATGATAGCAAGAGTAACAATATATATTTGTTAGTCTCAAAGTGCATGTCTACAAAGCAGGGCAAAACGCGAATTACGCTATGCAACTTGAGCTACGTCAATTGCGTAGCTGAAGTCGAAATAGCTTAATTCGGCTTTTGGCTCTGTCTCCACAGCAGGAAGTTGAAGGAAGAACACTCTTCCTTCAACTTCCCTTACTCCTTGTGAAATGAGGGTTACAGGAGTCAGAGTAAGAAGTCCTCCAGCTCGACATTATTTCGAAACAATGGCTTGCTGCATAGACATGCACTTTGTTATTTCAGAATAAGGTCAGCTATTCCAAAATGATGCTGCTGTGTAGATGTACCCTAAGGTACCACGGGACTACCTGTTGTTTTTAAACTTACAGACTAACACAGCTATCCCTCTGAGACTTTCAAATAGTTTAGAGGTATTCAAATTCTTTTCTAAGTCATAAGTCTACTAATAACGTTTCTCAGGGCTTCCTTCACCTCTCTGTTTCTCAGACTGTAGATAAGGGGATTCACCAGTGGTATGATGACTATGTAGAAAACAGAGAGCGCTTTGCTAAGGTCTCTAAGGGTGTTGATTCTTGGAAATGTATAAGCAATAGTTAGAGTCCCATAGAACATTGTCACCACCATGAGGTGGGAGGAGCGGGTGGAAAAGGCCTTTTGCCTCCCGGTGGAGGATGGGATTCTCAGGATGGTGGAGATAATACAAATGTAGGAGGTCATGGTCAATAGAAATGGAGGTAGGGTGAATATGAAGCCAAGAAGTGAGGCCACAATTTTCATGGAGTAGGTGTCACTGCAGGAGAGGTCTAGCACCGCGAGGTAGTCACAAAAGAAATGGTCAATTTTGTTGGGGCCACAGAAAGTTAATTGCACGATCAAGAAGAGTAACAACAAAGTAGCCAACAGTCCCGTGGTCCAACAGCCGGCCACAAGCTGGAAGCAAAACCTGTCATTCATCAGATCTGCGTAACGCAATGGGTTGCATATCGCCAAATACCGGTCATAAGACATGACAGATAAAAGATAACATTCGGTGCCAAGTAAGGAACCGAAGGAAAAAAATTGCACAAGGCAGCCAC